>NW_027272551.1:140000-286261 GCF_040938485.1 Diadema antillarum | reverse complement strand
GACAGATCTGCAACTGTAAATACCCACATTATGACCACTGATCTCAGTGATCACATTTACCAATAATTTCATTTGAAAAGTTCATAACTAGAGGGTTTACTAAAATAAAAAATGAACATTTTTACAAAACTTTCATATGAAAAAAAATAACGCTGTCACCTAAACAGTACATTACTCAAAATATTGGCATTTACACATCTGCATAAAAGTTACATACACCAAGTTTCAAATCAAATATTCATAAACTTATTTTATTAGAGATGTCGCCTCCATGGCAACATGCTGTTGGACAATAATGAACACCAAACCTTGCACATCCACGTACTATAACAGTGACAGCATATTACGCCAAAGTCAAAGTTACATACTCAAATACTGAGAAAATTAACTAAAAACATATATTTTACAACAATAATGATTACTGAAATTCGTTATGATTTTGTCCAGGACTCAGAGGTTCCTTTGTTTCTGATTTCTTTTGTTCACATGCTTTTTACAAAACAAAAATATACGATATACAAATTACATAAACAGCATTAAAAATAAGAAATAAGACATAAGAGAGGCATTTTTTTTTTGGGGGGGGGGGGCAACATTAATAAACAGCTAGGAAAACATCATATAACATATTTCATATCAACATTAATTTTTTAAGCATTCAACGTACTGATATATTTTTTTTTCTTTAACTGTGAATACAACAAAAACTAATATGGGAGATTTATTTCCGTGTCTTGGGGGCACAATATACAAAATCTTGCAAATTACTCGTCTGTAATCACCGGGTAAAATAAATTATATGAATGTAATGATAAAATTCAAGCTTAGCTATAGTACTGTCCAAATCAGAAGGCTGACACATTTAGTCTTTGGTCTGCTGAAATTCACAAATCACCAAGATGTAACTTTGATAACGTTGATGAACGTGAATTGCCGACTTTAACATTAATCTCGTTATCTTATCAACATCCTAATCAGTTGACGATTCATGTGCCCTCACTTAGCAAACTTCCTGGGAATTGCAAGAACCTTCGACCCATACGATAACGATAACCAGTTTCACAGATTGTGACAGTATTGACTTAAACGGAATCTATTAAAGGGAGATTTTCATTGGATAACTCCCACGCAGACTTTATTTTCTTGACAATGTTTAACTTTACTATATAATCGTGTCGATGCGGTTTTCCCTCTTGTAACTTGCTTACAGGTGCACTAGTATACTATTTATATTATGAATTGATACTTACAAACATACATCTTTTTTGGGGGCGAGAAACTCACAGCACACCTTTTCACTTGATATCATCAATAAAGATGTGGAGTCAGTGGTAAATGTGGAAGATGGTAACAACTTTTAATAGTCACTCCAACTGTGGTAAAATGAATTATACTGTATCCACCTCTCTATATTTCAAGTTCCCTGAACAGGAATAACTCCTCATTTTAACAAGCTGAATACATAAAATAACTACCTCGATAAAAATTTCATTTCGAAAACTCACTGACGAGTTAATCTAACCTGCTGTCGCAAAATACAGGTGTAATATATAAACTGAAGAAATATTTTGGAACCAATGCTTGGTTAACAATTTAGTCTTCCCCTGTACTTCCATACGGATTTTATGATTTTTTTTTCTCATGAAAAAGTTTATTTTAATAAAGTCCGATTTTTTTTTATACTCAGAATTTGTAAATATATGTTTTGTTTCATGAAACAAGTTAATTTTGAGAAAGTCCGTTTTCTTAACCCTGAATTTTTAAGTATATCAGCTAGCGATTAAGCTTATACTGGAATATTTTTGCTCCCTCGTTCGTAATACAAACCAACAGTTGAGTACCATACCCCACAAGACATACATTGCCTACAACGAAAATATTGTCCGTCGGCAATTCTGGATGTATAACCGCCTGTAGCCAAATATAAGTGATATTTCTTTTCTTCAGTTTAATAATGTATGCTTACTTTTCGAATGCAAGCTGAGAACAGATGATTTCAAGACGGCACTATAATATTTAGATTCGGTTATTATCTTTGTTTCTAATGCTGAACTGCGTCACATGCAGTGGCGTATCGGGGGGGGGGGGGTGGGCAAGGCGGGGAGGGGGGGGGGGGGGGGGGCACGTGCCCCGGGCGCCACTCCTTGGGGGCGCCAAAAACGAATAAAAAAAAAAAAAAACGAAGAAGAAGAAGAAGCAAAAAACATCGCCCGGACGGGGGGGGGGGGGGGGGGGGGGGGGAGGGAGAATGGGGGGGGGGGGCAGAAAAACCAAATCAAACAAGATCAAACAAGATCAAACAAGATCAAACAAGACAAAATGACAATGTTGATTGTGTTCACACAAGAATTCCATGTTTTGTTTGCTGAAATACAAAAATTTTCGGCTCGCTCACTGCTCTCCAAAATTTATATATATAAAAAAAGAAGATAAGAACAAAGCGCGATGATGACGCGGACAAAATGACAATGTCTATTGTGCTCACACATGTCATTTTATATTTAGCAGGCAAAATGTCACACGGAGCAGCGGCTCAATTTCTTTCGCTCTGAAGGGATCGACGATTGGATCGAAAGAGGGCGCCAACGGTTTCGAACATGGGGGGGGGGGGCGCAAAAAAAACCAAATCAAACAAGATAAGAACAAAATGTAATGATGACGCGGAAATATACAAATTTCGGCTCACTCGCTCGTACTTATTTACAGTACTTTTTCAAGTCCTCAGTTTGTTGGTACAAATCGTTATCTTTAAGGCCGTCACTATATCTTAATTAGAATTGTAAGATTTAATAAGCAAAAAATGACAGGAATTCCATGGCATCATGTTTCGCAAGCTGAAATACAAAAATATTCGGCTCGCTCGCTGCGCTCGCTCACCAAAATTTATCAAAACAAAAGAGAGAAAAAGATAAGAACAAATCGTGATGATGATGCGGACAAAATGACAATGTCTATTGTGTTCACACATGTCATTTTATATTTAGCGGGCAAAATGTTACATGAACTGCTGCAGCACTGCGCCTGCAATTTCTTTCGTCCTGAAGCGATCGCCGATTGGATCAAAAGAGGACGCCAACGGTTTCGAACATACGGGGGGCGCAAACAACCAAATCAAAGAAGATGAAAACGTAATGATGACGCGGAAATGTACAAATTTCGGCTCACTCTCTCGTACTAATTCAGAGTATTTTTTCAAGTCCTCAGTTTGTTGGTATAAATCGTCATCTGTAGGGCCGTCACTATATCTTGATTAGAATTGTAAGATTTATTAAGCAAAAAAAAAAATGGCAAGAATTCCATGTTTTGTAAGCTGAAATAAAAAAAAAAAAAATTCGGCTCGCACGCTGCGCTTGCTCGCCAAAATTTATTACAGTTAAATCACCCTCAAAAGACCCCTTCTAAGTGCTTTAAAAAGCATATCCTGTGGACTTGTTTTTTAAAGTCCCTACCGGGATTGGGTTGGGGTTGAAGACTTTTTCAGAAATTCGGGGTGCAATTTTTCGCGCTTGACCCGGGCGCCGTTTTCTCTAGATACGCCACTGGTCACTATTGAAGATGTCTCCGCATATCAACTGGGAAAAGTAGCTATTTCTTGTTGTTGTTTTTCCCCGAAAGGCTAATCTTACATGTATGCAGTATTGCATACTTTTTTGGCATACGTTATAATGTAAAGTCAATTGATATTTCACAACGGGTACAACCATCTTTGTTGGTCATTGTAAGTCTCTCGCTTTCTCTTCGCTATTTCTCAGTTACCGCAAAAACATATTGGAATCGTTTAATTTGGGGGACTTAATGTTTCCCTTCGAAGAGCATACTCTTAAAAACACTTCTCATGCTTTTCAATAAGTCCCTTGGTTCTAATTTCTATAGTCCATACATCCCATTGTCTCCTTTTATTAACCAACTCAATGGGATCTTTTCCCTCTTAAAACAGAGAAAGGAAAAAAAAAACGCTGTTAAACAATTAATCTTACCTCCGGAGTTTTCAGCTGTCGGCGCTATACAGCCTTCATCAGCAGAATGACTCGTTTTTTGCCTTGATCACGTGACAGTCAATAAGCGGATCATAGACTTTCGGAAGTTTGTACCGCCCTCCCCCCCCCCCCCCCCCCCCCCCTCGTCTTTGCTGAGAGAAGGTTGGTAAGCCCTGATGTTTGCTTCCTTAACTCCCCTGTTAAAGTATCGAGGTTCCATGTCTAGAACCTCCACCTTCTCCAGGTCCACGTGATGGCCTGGTGATACGATGTGGATGTGTTGGTTAATATAATCATGCACATCACTATTTTAAAGTCATTATGAATGAGTACACCACGTACAATGATTGTGATAAGTCGAAATGTTTCAAACATTTGATATTTAAGGTCCCGCTCCGCGAATCTATTCAAGATTCACATGCAATTGACATTGCTGAACAAGCTGCACCAGCACTCACTTTCCATACCAAAACAATATATATACATATACATATATCAAGATTAACGCAACCCAACGCAAGAATAACGGATAGTCTGACTTTCCTATCGGATTGCGCATAAAATATATGTTATAATTATGTATTTCATTTTCTTTCTTTCTTTTTCAGGCTGCCGTCTCATCAAATCATTTTGTTATGACTATAGAGCTTTCTTGCGTTCCAGTTTAACCAACAAATAATAACAGAAATAAGTCAAACCACAGTCTTGCCTTAGCTTGAATAAGCTGAAATCGACATTCCTTGTTTACTCTATTACCGGACTACTGTAGATCTTTTGCGCTTGGATGTACTTCTTGTGCGTCTCATCGCTTTTGATCAATGGAAAAAAGTGACTATGTCATTTGTAATGTATTCAATGCAGAAATCTGATTAAAGATCTGAAATGTCAAACAAAACAACCAATTATGATAAATGCGTTGAAAACCATCAACATGGCTTTTTAACGGTTACAATAATTTGATAAAATAATGATCAAATGTAATATTATTGTTTGTTGATCACTTCATTTCATTTCCAGGCGGAGTACGTGCAATCGCTGTAACTCAGTCACCAAGGATGCTTTACATGATGTACAAAACCAAGCTTACTCAGATGTCAGTTGATCCAGACGGGGAGGAGACGGATGTAGTGGATCTACCTGGTGGGAGCGGCCGGACCCTTGCTTTTGTACTTTACAACGGGTATAGATACATTTCACTACCTTACAAGGGTTCAAAAGTTTCATAGATCGACATTATAGGGATGGAGTTCTTCTGACTCCTATCTGTCTTTCTCTCCCTCTCTCTCTCTCTCGCTGAAAGGAGGAAATAGCACTACATGTAGAATATTATGGTGATATTTCTTTCAATCTCTCTCTCTCTCTCTCTCTCTCTCTCTCTCTCTCTCTCTCACTTTTAACCAACATTAAGACAAATAAAATGGGGAGACAGGTTTGCCAGTAGGATAATTCATTCAAAGAAGGCAGGGACCTGACAAATGCGCAGTATAACGACCTCTAATTAAAGAAATGTAACACACTTCGTATATATCATGGATAAACTATCATGATTCATCAGGACTTAAAGGAAAAGGATCAGTTCTCCTCGGACGGGTTCGATTGGTATATGTTCATTTTAATTGAAATGGGATACATTAGTAAGGATACAAATCAGATGTTCTGACTCATAATTGGCAAAATTTCCAAACTAATGTTGAAAATTCGGCATCTATTGGGATGTTCTTAACAAGAACGTTTATGAGGACACTGACTAAATGAATCGGTTAGCCTCCCACCCCCCCCCCCTCACGTATAGTTCCTTTATTAGTTCATTACGTAATAATGTGTATTATTACACATCTGACTCGTCACAATGCACGTCTGACAGATTTTCCATAGTTTATGTATCATTGATATAAAATTCCTCAAGGTTATTTCTGAAAGCTTTTCACATAACCTGCAAAAAGCCGAGGGAAATTCAGAAAAGCGACACCTTTTTATTTCTGCACTAAGTCTTGCTTAACCTATTAAAGGGCCGGGGCATTTGGTCTTCCGGAATGCCGTCTGTGAGTGTGTCTACTGTGTGACTATCAAAAGCAAAAGGTTGGAATGTGCAAATTATACCTGAGACAAAGGCTGGCGTCACACAAGAACAAGAAAAATGTAAAAGTATATAAGATCTCCATTGTTCAATCAAATAATGTATGCTACACCGAATCGATAGTGCTTAAGTACAACACTACCTACCCACTACAAAAACGCACGCACACACACACACACACACACACAAGCCCACAGAGAGAGAGAGACAGACACACACACACACAACACATACACATACTCACAATGACAGCAGCATTGGTTTGCTTTATGTAAATTGTCTTTTTCAGCTTGATACCAGGGGCGTCACCAGCTTTTTTTTCAAGGGGGGGGGGGGGGTGCGTTTTCACACTAAATGTAACCTGCAATTTTTTTTATTTGATTTATTGATTCCTGTATCATGTACATTAACATACACTACACATGTTATACATGTATACATACATTGCTAGTGGCACGTATTCATAAGCATAAGTTGTTTTCAAAGTATTTTTTTCTACATTACCTTTACAGTGTACACACATTTTGGATGTGAAATTGTTTGATCTGGTGTTAAAATGATAGAGTATCATTTTAAACATCATGCTTAGCAATTTTGCCTAGAGATATTATTTTGTATTCAGTATTGGATACGAATTGTCACGGAAAGTTTACATGTACTTTACGTATGGAAATGAAAATTAGTCATGGTTTAATCAAACACACAAAGTGGCACACACATCCATCCACAAGCGCGCTGGAACAGTTCTGGTTTCGGGGGGGGGGGGGACAAAATCTCGATGGAGGGGGCACATTTGTGACCGTGTGAGATCCTCGGCGAGGGGGCGAAGCGACTTTTGTAAAACAGAGTACAAAATTCGCGTTTGAAGAGCATCTAAAAGCGAATTTCTAGAGAATTAAACCTAGTGAAAAAATCACTGTGAAGGACTATGATTATAACATACGGGGGTACATTATGTGACGGTGTGAGATCCTCGGCGAGGGAGCGAAGCGACCGAGCGGGGGAGGGTGTGGGAGGGGGATGCACCCTCCCAGGGTAGTGACTTAAAAAAAAAAAAAAGTCGGGTTTACGGAGCATTTGAAATCAAATTTATAGGAAATTAAACATAGTAAAAAAAAAATCACTGTGAAGGACTATGATTTCCAATTTGCCATTCGTCTGAAATGCATTCATTAAAAGCTTAAACGTGATCGCCTTGTTCGAACAATACAATTTGTTCTCATCAGTATAGAATTATAGAAGAAGAGGAAAAATATAAGGTTTACTAAGGGTACGTTTCAGGGGGCACACTCGAGGACGCGAGGCTACCATCTATATACTAAATATACTCATGATTAGTAAATATTAGTGTATAGATATAATAATGTATATTGTTAGTGAATTATTTGCCCCGTTATGGGCGAAAAAAATGACATTTTCAGTTATGAAATGGATAACTTTCAGAGGAGAAAGTGCCTTTATTGTTCATTTTGGTCTTTAAATAATCGATCAATTATTTGATACAGTGGGCACTTGGGGGAAGTCGTTTTGCCCCCCCCCCCCCCTTCAACAAAAAATATATAGGGCGGGGGGGGGGGGGCAAGTGCCCCCCCCCCTCTGCCCTCCCCCCCCCCCCCCTCGCTTCCAAGCACACACACACACACACACACACACACACACACACACACACAAACGGAGGGAGATTTAAGGGATTTTTTTAACGAATATGTACAAATAAGAAACAAAACAAAACACAACAATACGATTTTTTTTTTTTACCGTACAGGTTCTGAGGACAAGATAGAATACGCTTATGTAGAGGGCACCCTGCAACATGTTCACTGCCCTTATAGATTGACTAACAAGATATTATTGATTATATATCTTATCATAATAATAAATGTCCCATATACATTTATATCTTATAATTATTGATGATATATCAGTGTGTTCCTAAAATCCCCATATATACATCATGCCCATACACACATTACTAAAATATAGATAACATATCATAAATTAATCATCCTAAAGTCCCGAAATCACTTCCTCTCTTATTCTTCTTAACCAACTTCAGTGAACAACACCATCAAATTCACTGTTCTTTTTTGTTTTTTACTCAGAAATACTTTATTGATTCGTATTCATTTGTTTTGACTATCAATATATTGTAATAATCATATATGTATACATCGATCCTATATTGACACATAGGACTTCACATTTTCATTAGAAAAATTGTATAATGTATCATAATTGCGTTCGACCATGAAACACAAGAAGCCTCTTAAAAATGAGTCATTTCAAGCAAGTGTCAATGAACTTTGGCTGGTATGTTTCCAGACACAGTATAAAAAAAAAATATGAAAAAGATAACTGCTTCACTATAAACTTGCGGCATCTCAGCCCTTGTTTCCACTTGTGCAACATTACTGTGTAGGCATACAATAATACATGGAACTTGACGGGGGTAGGGTGTTGGAGGGGGTAGCTCCTTCCTTTTTTATCACAAAAATGCAAGCAAATCTTTTCATCTTGGGAATTATAATTATGTGGGGAGGGGGACAAACGATATGCTTACCCTTGCAATAGTTTTATGGGGAACTTTTTTTTTTCTGTCAAAAAAGCAAGAAAAATTTTTCATGTCGAGAATTACTCATTATTGGGAGGGGGCCAAAATCATAGTGTGCTTGCCCCTGCAAAATCTTTATGAGGCTCTTAGGCTCGCATTCTCAATTTGGATTGGTCACAGTAAAGTGCTATACATAGACCCTACATCCTTGTAGTAGCACATGTACACGAACATGCAGAAAGTGTTCCGTACCGTACGGATACAGTACAGTAGATAAATAGTAAAAACTGTAAATAGATATGTATAAAATCAGTGCTGCCAGAGCCCGGGGTGCGATTTTATTTTTCCAATATATTTTGTTTTTGTCCCTTGTGCAAAATAAAACAATATCAAAATAAAAAATAAAAACAGAGTACAAAATTCGCGTTTGTAGAGCATCTAAAAGCGAATTTCTAGAGAATTAAACCTAGTGAAAAAATCACTGTGAAGGACTATGATTATAACATACGGGGGTACATTATGTGACGGTGTGAGATCCTCGGCGAGGGATCGAAGCGACCTAGCGGGGGAGGGTGTGGGAGGGGGATGCACCCTCTCAGGGTAGTGACTTTAAAAAAAAAAGAAAGAAAGTCGCGTTTACGCAGCATTTGAAATGAAATTTCTAGGAAATTAAACATAGTAAAAAAAAAAAAATCACTGCGAAGAACTATGATTTTCAATTAGCCATTCGTCTGAAATGCATTCATTAAAAGCTTAAACGTGATCGCCTTGTTCGAACCATACATTTTGTTCTCATCAGTATAAAATTATAGACAGAAGAGGAAAAATATAGGGTTTACTAAAGGTATGTTTCAGGGGGCACACTTGAGGACGCGAGGCTACCATCTACAATCTACTCATGATTAGTATATATTAGTGTATAAATGTAATGTATATTGTAAGTGATTTATTTGCCCTGTTATGGGCGAAAAAAAAACACCGCATTTTCAGTTATGAAATTGATAACTTTCAGAGGAGAAAAGCGCCTTTGTTGTTCATTTTGGTCTTTAAAAAATTGATTAATTATTTGATACAGGGGGCACTTGGGGAAAGTCGTTTTGCCCCCCCCCCCCCCCTTCAACAGAAAATATATAGGGGGGGGGGGGGAGGAGTGCAAGTGCCCCCTCTGCCCTCCCCCCCCCCCTCGCTTCCAAGCACACACACACACACACACACACACACACACAAACGGAGGGAGATTTAAGGAAATTTATTTTTGAACGAATATGTACAAATAAGAAACAAAACAAAACACAACAATATGATTTTTTTTTTACTGTACAGGTTCTGGGGACAAGATAGAATACGCTTATGTAGAGGGCACCCTGCAACATGTTTAATGCCCTTAGATAGATTGACTAACAAGATATTATTGATTATATCTTATCATAATAATAAATGTTCCATATACATTTATATCTTATAATTATTATTGATGATATTCTCAGTGTGTTCCTAAAATCCCCCATACATTATGCACATAAACACATTACTAAAATATAGATAACATATCATAAATTAATCATCCTAAAGTCCCGAAATCACTTCCTCTCTTATTCTTCTTAACCAACTTCAATGAACAACACCATCAAATTTACTGTTCTGTTTTGTTTTTTATTCACAAATACTTTATTGATTCGTATTCATTTGTTTTGACTAATCAATAGATTGTAATAATCATGTATGTATACATCGATCCTATATTGACACATAGGACTTCACATTTTCGTTAGAAAAATTATATAATGTATCATAATTGCGTTCGACCATGAAACACAAGAAGCCTTTTAAAAATGAGTCATTTCAAGCAAGTGTCAATGAACTTTGGCTGGTATGTTTCCAGACACAATATAAAAAAAAAAAATATGAAAAAGATAACTGCTTGACTAACTCGCGGCATCTCAGCCCTTGTTCTTCTACGTGGTGCAACATCATTTTGTAGGCATATAATAAATACATGGAACTTGACGGGGGGGGGTGGAGGGTGTTGGAGGGGGGTAGCTCCTTCCTTTTTTTTATCACCAAAAATGCAAGCAATCATGATCTTCTCATCTTGGGAAATTATAATTATATGGGGAGGGAAGGGGGGCAAACGATATGCTTACCCTTGCAATAGTTTTATGGGGAACTGTTTTGATCTCTGTCAAAAAAGCAAGAAAATTTTTCATGTCGTGAATTACTCATTATTCGGAGGGGGCCAAAATCATAGTGTGCTTGCCTCTGCAGAATCTTTATGAGGCTAAAGGCCGTGTCACACCAGCCTTGCGTGCGACTTGCAAAGAACAATTTTGACTACCCGGAGGTCCCCGTAGATATCCGCACATGACAGTACCTAACATGTATCTCGAAAGTAGTCGCCCGGAGGTGCGCACGCATATTTTTTTACCCGCAACCGTGTTTAGGCCCTGTCACACCTTTCCGGGCAAGCTACTCGGGCTTGTTACGTGTAGGGATTTTCTAGCATACCGGACATTCCTGAGGCGGAAAAGGATTTGTGCGAGTCAGCTGGCATGTGTCTTACTTGCTGGACGCGTTATACTTGCGAGTATACTGTGTGACCTTTGTACCAGTCGCGTGGGGGCTGACAACTTAGTGAAGGAATTCCTCTAATGGAATGGCTGAAATCTCACAGAATTTCATTATCTTGGCTGAATACGGGACTGCGAAGTACCTGCGTTTGGAATTGCCTGGGAAGTACTGCCGCTAAGGGTCTCCTACTGGCGTTCTGCGTGGACCTCTACGGGCATTCCCGCGACTACCCCGGAAAAAGTTTTGGTCATGCTCCAAACTTGGCTGCGGTTAAATCGGACTTGCGTGAGCACCTCCGGGCAACTACGCGCTAGATACTGTCAGTGCGGACCAACTGCGGAGAGCTCCGGGGAGTAAATTTGTTTCCCCGCAAGTCAAGGCCGCAGAAGTTCCCCGTACGGTTTGACAAGGCATGAATGAACATTGCAAACATTCTTGTTCGGCCGCTGAAAATCTTCTACGTGCTGGAAACTACCTCCTCGCCACAAGCCCGCGTTATGGTGTGTGACACGGCCTTAAGGCTCGCACTTAGGCTCGCATTCTCAATATGGATTGGTCACAAGTAAAGTGCTATACATAGACCCTACATCCTTGATAGTAGCATACGTACACGAACACGCAAAAAGTGCTCCGTACCGTACGGATACAGTACAGTCGATAAATAGTCAAAACTGTAAATAGATATGTATAAAATAAGTGCTGCCAGAGCACGGGGTACGATTTTATTTTTTCAAGATATTTTGTTTTTGATCCCTGTGAAAAAAGAAATAACAAAATTAAAAATTAAAAAATTAAATCAGAGTACATAATTCGCGTTTGTTGCTATAGAGCATCTAAAAGCGAATTCCTAGAGAATTAAACATAGTGAAAAAATCACTGTGAAGGACTATGATTATAACATACGGGTGGTACATTATGTGACGGTGATGTGAGATCCTCGGCGAGGGATCGAAGCGACCGAGCGGGGGGAGGGTGGGGAGGGGATGCACCCTCCCAGGGTAGTGACTTTAAAAAAAAAAGTCGCGTTTACGGAGCATTTGAAATCAAATTTCTGGGAAATTAAACATAGTAGAAAAAATCACTGCGAAGGACTGTGATTTCCAATTTGCCATTCGCCTGAAATGCATTCATTAAAAGCTTAAACGTGATCGCCTTGTATCGAACAATACAATTAAATGTTCTCATCAGTATAGAATTATAGAAGAAGAGGAAAAATATAAGGTTTACTAAAGGTACGTTTCAGGGGGCACACTCGAGGACGCGAGGCTACCATCTACATACTAAATCTACTCATGATTAGTATATATTAGTGTATAGATATTAATATCTGTATATTGTTAGTGAATTATTTGCCCCGTTATGGGCGAAAAAATGGCATTGAAGTTCAGTTACTGAAATTGATAACTTTCAGAGAGAAAGCGCCTTATGTTGTTCATTTTGGTCTTTAAAAAATTGATGAATTATTTGATACAGGGGGCACTTGGGGGAAGTCCATTTGCCCCCCCCCCCCCAACAAAAAATATACTAGGGGGGGGGGAGGGCAAGTGCCCCCTCTGTCCTCCCCCCCCCCCCTCGCTTCCAAGCACACACACACACACACACACACACACACACATGGAGGGAGATTTAAGGGATTTTTTTTTGAACGAACATGTACAAATAAGAAACAAAACAAAACACAACAATATGATATATATATATTCTATATATATATATATATATATTTTTTTTTTTTCTTTTTTTTTTTTTTTTACCGTACAGGTTCTGGGGACAAAATAGAATACGCTTATGTAGAGGGCAACCTGCAACATGTTTGCTGCCTTATAGATTGACTAACAAGAAATGATTGATTATATATCTTATAATTACAATAAATGCCCCATATACATTTATATCTTATAATTATTGATGATATATCGAGTGTGTTCCTAAAATCCCCCATACATTATGCCCATACACACATTACTAAATATAGATAACATAGAAATTGATCATCCCGTTAAGTCCCAAATCACTTCCTCTCTTAATCTTCTTAACCAACTTTAATGAACAACACCATCACATTTACTGTTCTGTTTTGTTTTTTTACTCAGAAATACTTTATTGATTCGTATTCATTTGTATTGACTATCAATAGATTGTAATAATCATATATGTATACATATATTATATAACACATAATCTGCATTGACATATAATTAATTAGGACTTAGAAAAAAAATATATAATGTATTGCGTTCGACCTATGAAACACAAGAAGCCGTGTAAAAATGAGTCAATTCAAGTAAGTCTCAATGAACTTTGGTTGGTATGTTCCAGACACAAAGCTATGTGGCTGTTAATTGGTATCGTGATTTTTAGTGAATACTATATGGACCGCTCTTCTAAAAGAAATTTCTCCTAATAATAATTTGTCACAGTAATCAATGATGAACCTTTTATTTATAATCCATTCCAGCAGCATCGATCCGTTTTCAAACTTGAAGGTAGAATATAGCATTTATGCGCGAGGGAGCAGAGCAACCGAACGGGGGAGAGTATCCCCCTCCCACGACAGGGAGATTTTGCATTTTCAGACCTGAAATTCAACGTTCTAGTGCACACTTCTGGTGAATTTTGGGGGTTTTTTTCTATTTAAAAAAAAAAATGAAAATGCCTGACTAACTCGCGGCATCTCAGCCCTTGTTTCCACTTGTGCAACATCATTGTGTAGGCATTTAATAATACATGGAACTTGACGGTGGGAGGGTGTTGGAGGGGGTAGCTCCTTCCTTTTTTATCACAAAAATGCATGAAAATCTTCTCATCTTGGGAATTATGATTTTGTGGGGAAGGGGGCAAACGATATGCTTACCCTTATGCCAATAGTTTTTATGGGGAACTGTTTCTTTTTCTGTCAAAAAAGCAAGACAATTTTTCATGTCGAGAATTACTCATTATTGGGAGGGGGCCAAAATCATAGTGTGCTTGCCCTGCAGAATCTTTATCTGAGGCTAGGCTCGCACTTAGGCTCGCATTCTCAATATGGATTGGTCACAAGTAAAGTGCTATACATAGACCCTACATCCTTGTAGTAGCATACGTACACGAACTCGCAAAAAGAGCTCCGTACCGTACGGATACAGTACAGTAGATAACTAGTAAAAACTGTAAATAGATATGTATAAAATCAGTGCTGCCAGAGCCCGGGGTGCGATTTTATTTTTCCAATATATTTTGTTTTTGTCCCTGGTGCAAAATAGAAAAAAAAAAGATAAAATAAAAAATAATAAAAACGAATAATTATTTAGCGTCCCGCGTTGAGGTCGCTCGTAGACTGAAGTGGTATTTTTTTTTTTTTCAGGGTCTGAAGGGAGGTGCGTTACCCACCCCCCCCCCCCCCCCCGTGACGCGCATGTATACAGACATGCTTAAAGAATTAACACGCATTTTTGCTTCCATAATCAGGTATCATGAGTTTCATATTTGATATTTGACATGATACATAGATACACACGTTCACGTGTACCAAAGAAGCTTTGTGAAAACTGTGTCAGCACTATTCATTCGTTTTCAAATTTCCCATTTTCCAGATATTGCTCCGTTGTTTTCCTTAAACTCTGTACTTGGTGGCAGAGGCCGCTTTAAAAAGAAACAAGCAAGCAAACTGAGCGTCCTTAAGGAATAGTATTTAAAGGAGCGGGAGCAGTTGAAGTAATAAAATGATCAAACAATGTATCTTTAAAGGGGAAGGCTAGTAACTGATCAGTGGGAATCAGTGGAAATGCTGGGAGATGACAGTTCCAATCCTTATGGGATTCATTCAAGAGTTCATTGTATATCTAATTGTTGTGTGAAAAATGATTTGCTTCTAGAATGGTCTCATATTCAAGTAATGTGCAGTTTAATGCTCCCAGGTTAGCGTCCCTGGTCAGTGACGAGCATTAATCTGCACATTACTTGAATATGAGACCGTTCTGAAGCAAATCATTTTCACACAACAATAGATATATACAATGAACTCTTGAATGAATCCCATAAGGACTTGGATCAATCATCTCCCAGCATTATCCACTGATTCCCACTGATCAGTTACCTAGCCTTCCCCTTTAAAAAGCTAAAGTAATATCTTCTCTTTTTCTCTTTTTTTTTTTTGTGGGGGTGTCTTTCTTTCTAGCCTACGTTTCATATTTGGCATTGAAACTAACCATGTCTGATGGTCAGAAAAGGTGGAAACGTAATTTATCAGTAAAACTCGATGGCCATGTGGAGTAATTTGTGTCGTTTTTTTTTTTTCTTTGCTTCAGGTCTGTGTACTGGACGAGAGATTTTGAAGAAGGAATAAAGTGTAAAGCCTTCAAGACGGAGCTGATTGCACTCCTCTGAGCACACCTGGTAACACTGCCATCATCGGCTTGTAATTGACACAAGTTGTAAGTATAGGATGTACAATGAATTGCTCTAAGTCATCTTTAGTGCAGTCATGCCTCAAAATTTCAGGGACACTCCATATGATGCTTATAATTTCACAGCGTACATTAAATTCGATAGTGACGTTTATAGATTTGTCGAATTTATTGTGGTCCTTGATCAGACAAATGATGTTATGAAACCCCTCAACACATACGCACATTCCAGCAGTGTGCCAACATAATTTTATTACAATACCTCTTGGTCACCGATGTCTGAATTTATGCACGTTATGTACTGTTGCTTTGTTTTCTTAAGCACTTCATCGATACTTCAATTCTCAAGTGAAGGTGACTATGAAACCATCCTTGTTCAGTGTGATTGTCATGACTTTAAAATCATGTTCATTTATCATCCCATGATCAACATAAGTTTGAAGCTGTGGACCCAGTTGATCATTCATACATTTTAAAATGCAAAAGTCTGAAAATAGTCCGGAGGTCTCCTTTAAAGTCAAATTTTGGAAAGACGCAAACGATGAGGGGATGTTAGAATCTATTGTTTGTGTGAGATATGTTTACTTTTATGTAAGCAACATCAAAACAAAGTTGAAGAGCGTATAATGGCATCCATAGGCGTATTGTTGTCTCACAGAAAGTTGCTAAACCTGTGGTTGTATTGTGTTAAAATGTATTTATTTTCCGTCATTAAAAAGATATACAAACAAAATATACATTACATAAAAACAGACCTTCAATGTAGTGATGACCCTATTCAGCGCTGTTTTACACAGGGGTCCCTTAAATGAGAAATATAAACAAACACTACAGCAACATAAGAAGAAAATACAAACCTTCAGAGAAATACATATTAGCACTTTCTTTTGACCTTTGACATTTTGGAAAAAAAAAACTTTCAAGACAATCTGTATTGGTAATACATGTATACACTCAGTTTCAAGAAAAATCCTGCATGAGGGAAATAATAAAATTTTTGAGGAGTTGACTTTGATCTCTGACCCCTGACCTTGGACCCATGACCCCCCAATTCTCTAGATAGTCACTGCCAGTCGGTATATGCAAATTCTGAATCTTTGTACTCAGTATGCATATATAGGCCTACGAAGTTCCATGAAGCCTTTCTGTAGAACTCAGAGGTATAAACAGTCAGTTATACCTCATCTTGCTTCACTCTTTAACTCCAATCTATAATATTACATGAATTTGACTGGTTTTCATACAGTTGGATAGGTTTGATGTATTAGTTGATTGCTGTTGATATTCATAATACCCCAATAAAAGTGTTTAAAGAGAGTAATGTTGGTCATGAAGTGCTACATAATATACTATGTATGAAGCGTGCTACAGGCATTGTGTTAATTCACTGTTATTTTGTCACACATTACTGTCCTGTGAATCACTGGTGTGAATAATTGATTGGCCCCACTCGTTTTGACGTCTGAATGACCGAGATGTATTGACCAAACACTGCATGTGTTAACTCAATCATGAAATAAGTCCAAAATATTGTATGTGTAAAGTGAAAGGCTATTTTCTTTTTTCTTTTGCGGATATGACAACAATTCAATATTTCGTTGGCATCAGTGTCACCATCAAGGTTTTCGTTGTCATTGCTCCTTGTCACTGCAGTAAACTCTTGGTGTTCAGATTGACCTTAAGATTCTTTATATTGTATTATGGCGTTCTGAAATGATTTATATAAAAGCAGTTTTATTTTACCTTCCCAGGCAGTCAGTCAGATTTAGTTACGGTGGTTTTTTTTTCTCTCCCGGTTTTAAAGTTGCAGTATGGCTATGGATGAAACTGAGCTTTTGGTTCTAATGTCCTGATGGACAATCCGTATATGAAGTGGTTTTGTTGTGAGTGGCTCTGAATTTTTTCCTTATTTTTTCTATCTGCTTTTAAGGCATTAATTAATAGATATGTTTATAATTATATAAAATATACGAAGAAATTGTATTTTTAAGGATCATCATTTAATTTATATCATTTTGAATATTTAAGGGAGCTTTGTCCCTTTTTTCTCCCCCTCTCTCTCTCTCTCTCTCTCTCTCTCTCTCTCTCTCTTGTGTTGCAATGAATAGCGCCCCGATAGGCAAAGTCCGAGGACAAGGTTGTTAGGAGTTTGAGTTATTTTATTTATATGTATGTGCTGAACATGACGGTGATAATTATATGTGTAATGATGGAGGAAATCATGATTTCAATATATTCTATATATTCTTGTGTTGTAGTGGGTGGCGCCATCTGTAGGTGACCTTCGGTATTCGTTGTCCGTTCACCTGTCATATTTTGTGTCATCTCATTCGGTATTTTTCTCATTTCCCGTGGGAAGTTTCTTCAATATAAGAACATTCTCTTATCTCCTGTTGATTTTTAGGTATCCAATGGTATCGAATTTTTCGTATGATACAGTCGGCAGTAATCTTTAGTCTTCCCCGCAATCTTATATTACTATACTGCATATAGTTCCCTCAATTCTCCCACTTTTTGAATTCAACTCCTCTTTCTATCTTCTTTTTTTTAATGAATTACAGACATGGTATGATAGCTTACATTATTTCATTTTGATGTTGTGTCGGTGTCATATATAGTTTATCTTAAGTTTTCATGCTTTTGGGCACAGAATCAAAATCAGAATCAGAATCAGAATCAGAATCAGAATCAGAATCTACCTCTCCACTTCTATTTTTTTTTATTTCCTTGCCCGCTCGGCCGTGATAAGGCAAAGGAACGTAACTCAAAATTTGGGCATTTTGAGTTATAAGCATATGGCTCCTAAATAAAATGCGCTCATTTTAATGGTGAATGTCTCACTTCTCAAATGTTTACCATTTCAGAGATAAAAAGCGTATCTAACACACCTTTTTCACAACTTTGCCGTTTCCAGCTAGGCAAAACAACGTAACCTGAGATACGTATAGAAATGACAAAGAAAACATTTTCGCTGTTACGGCAAATGAACGTATCTTTACGTACACTGTTTTTTCATGGTGGTTTCTCAAGAAAAAAGAAGGAAATTGCGACGCCAAAAGAACGTATGTCATCATACAGCGCTTTGCTGTATAAAATCAGGGCCATGCGCGCTACAGTCAGCACGGCAAAACAACGTATCAACATCGTGGCCATCACAACACACGCTACGCTGCATAACTCTATGTGTAATACCTACGGCTACGTGCTGCAGATCCATTTCAGCCGCGGCAGTGAATGTAGTGCCGCCGCTCCTGCCGCGCCGGTTGCGACAACAGCTGGCAGCAGCTGGGTGCAGCAGAGTACTCTCTGGTTGACTGGAAGGCAAGCTTTGCTGCAGTGTGAATCATGAAGTCATGCCCATTGTTCTGTTTTGCAGCCATGGAATGGACATTCTCCTGACCAGTTAATGCCACCACAAAGAATATCAGCGGTAACACCGGTAAGTTTTATTTATGTTTTTGTCAGGTCTAAGTTTGATCTAGCCCGACCAGACGCCGTGCGAATTACGGAGATTGGGCTGTACAGAGTGGACGACAGTACGCTATGCTAGTGTAGGGTCCAGTACTTTCGATAATAGTTTTCACTAACATTTAAGAAAACGATGAGTAAAAAAATATAAACAAAAACACAGCAAGCTATGATAATAAAGAGCAAACTTAGAGCTATGAGTCTGACAGCCTTTCCTTTCGGTGGGCTTGGCAAAACGTGGTTCATTGGTGTGGTTGTGGTTGTGGTTGTGGTTCTACTAATGTAATAAGGACTATGTAAATGTAGGATACTCGTACTATACTAGTGGTCTAGTAGATAAAGTAGTGACTCTCAAAAGAAATTTACCTATGCGCAAATAAATTAAGTGGACCCCAATACACTGTTATAATCTTCGACATCATTCGACTTGACGTCGTCTACCTCAAATTCAGTTTTCGTCTAAAAGTATAAAAAAGTAACAGCTTTATAGTAAACAGTAGACTCGACTTCAAGCTAATGACAATAAAGCTTGATACTGATGAATTCCATTTAGTCTTCAGTGGCAACATGAACTGATGGCAGACGATATGTTCTAATAATGTCATTAACATCATTACTTTGGCAAGAAAAGTAAGGACAAAAAAATAATGTTTGGTATAATCTTTGGTGAAACACAAGTAGTCTTAGATCTTGTTTGTTATTCCTTGAAAGGATGAAGAATGTGATTGTGGCGTTTTCATACATACAGGAATCTACCCACTTAAAATTAGCCTAAAAAATAAAGTCATTTATTTAATGGTACTCTGGACCTGCTCCCTATGGAGGCCTGATTTATTTATTTTTTTATTCTTTGTGCAACTTTAGTCAGCTGTACACATTCTTTAAAACATTTATTTTTTTTTTTCATTTCGATACAATATAATGCATTGTAGCCATGGTAGATCCTATACATGCTATAAGTTACACCCCTCCCCCATAAAAATGTTGAGGGCAAAAGCTCATGGAATTCAAACATTTATTCTTAAGTTAGGTGGTTGTAAATACTATGGAAAGTTCAAATATTAAGACCCAATCGTCTACTTGAGATAATATTATCATTCGTGTTGAAATACATATTTCCTTGTCTCTCTTTTCAGTGTCCACACCAACCGCCAGCCTAGACCAGCACAGAAAAGGAATGCAGTGTATCAAGTACAATAAAAAGGTACAAGTTGAATAATCACCTATTAATTCATACCAAAAAAAAAGTAGAAGAAGGGGAAGGAATGGACCCCACCTTTGTCATTATCACTGCGACACAAGCCGGCATTTGGAAAAATCATTTTAAAAAAAAGGCAGAATCCAAGATGATGACTTTCTGATAATTTGAGAATACCACATTTAACAGTTCATTCCTTAGCGATAAAAAATAATAATATTAAATGAAAACTGATTAAATAATCACCATTCTCTCTCAAAACAAACACACAGCCTTGTACATCCTCAAGGGGTTATTTGTATGATGTTGAATGATAGATATTGTGAGTGTGTTTCATAGATACTCATTCTCATTTTCTTGGGTTTTTTTTTTTGGAGGGGGTGGGGTCTGTGAGAGAGGATTTGTTACACACAACCATGTCTAATGAAGAATTTAATCACATAATATAACTAAAACCGAGTTGAAATTCACTAGCTGTCTTTTATGGAAAATGCAGAGTGCCTTATTTTGTGTTAATTATTCTCTTCCGTTCTTTTACATTTTCCTGCAGTGGTCTACCGAGCAGTTCAAAAGCAGAGAAAAGAGCAACTGGACAAATTTTAGAACAGCTATGCACGCCCGTCAGAATCTCATGAAAGATGGAGTGGAATGTGCACTAGATCAGTAAACTCTAGAAGAAAAATAATAATACTCGGATTGTTTATATAGGATCAGGTAAATTTTTCACAGTTAAATTAAGAACTCGCAAAACTCAACTGTGAAGTGTTAATGACTATTCTCACGTTATGAAGGCACAAGAAAGATTGTTTTTATATTGATTTGAAACTAAAGATTCTATTTAACTCTAGAAGAAAAATGATAATACTCGGATTGTTTATATAGGATCAAGTAAATTTTTCACAGTTAAATTAAGAACTCGCAAAACTCAACTGTGAAGTGTTAATGACTATTCTCACGTTATGAAGGCACAAGAAAGATTGTTTTTATATTGATTTGAAACTAAAGATTCTATTTCGAAAAAAAAATATGATGAGGGCTCATTGCCCTTTGAAATGATGACTATCAACTTAGGTAAAACTATCACTTGTTCATACCAAATATTGTTGTAAATGCTTTCCCTCAAAATCAATATCATGTCGATTGAAACATGTCAACATATTTCAGAAAACCTTGGAAATAGAAACCTTATTTCCTGCATAATTTTGATTTATTTTGGGCCTAATCCCTCCGGGAGCTCTCAGACAACGCAGATGTATTGCAGCACTGCAAATCACTGTTGTGATAAGACGTTTATTGAAATATGTTTAAAGTGAATACTGTTGCAAATTTTCCCTTCGTTTCAGCTGCCTAATAATTGTTCTTTACCCAAGTATTTACTTTTTACTACTCTTCGACAACAGTAAGGATTAAAATGTTATGTGTGCTATTATAATTTGTAATTTGTAGATGTTCTGATCTTCCAAGTTAAAAATTGATGCGAAGGTCTGATATGGTAATAGTATAGCTAATCTCCAGGAAAAAAAAACACAATTATGTTCTGTTCTATTGAAATTGAAAATTTTGTTCCCATGGTTTTGTTCAACTGTGGTACGTATGTAAGCTATTTTACTCGGGAAGTAAATTACATTTTTTTTTCTATTTCTTATTTACCATCATGATAATGTTTAGTTACTGCTGATTTGCTTTCAATGTGATAAAAGCATAATGGCATATCAAACTCTCTCTTTGATTGTAAAAAGAAAGCGTAGATATCTATTTCATATTCTTAAGACTTGCAAATAATCGAATGATTTATGTAATGCTGTTGTCTTTGAGCAACAGGTGTACACATATTTTTCCCTATAAACCTTTCAGAAGGTGTAAATTAGTCTCTGCATCTACGTTTTTGTCATGTCTATCTCAAAGTTATTCTACTGAGAGAATGTTTGCACCTCTGACAAGTCTGCGGTGTGTGTGTGTGTGTGTGTGTTTTGTGTGTGTTTTTGTACTTGCTTGGTTGTGTGGGTGCATGTGTGTGTGTGTGTGTGTGGTCAAGTTACACCTAACAACATTAAAACCTGGATTCATAATTACCTGATAAATCATTGTTATTATTGTTGTTGTTCAAAGAATTGAGCCATATTATCATTAGAAGTTTTAACCTTACGGATACAATTCATGCAATCAACCAACCATCAACAACTTATAGCGATAAAAAAAGTACACAATATTATTCTTTCTGTTCAAATCCTTTCATCCCAATGGAAATCGTTAAATAAATAAAAGGAAAGATAAAAAATTAAAATAGGAGTCTCAATATTAACACATTAAATGTGTGTATGTGTCTTTGAAACGAAGCGTAAGTACAGATGTCTATACAATTCTTTTTTTTATTCCCATTTTATTTTTTTTTTTGCCACTTCTCATACAGTCATAATAGTTGCCACTCATGCATTGTCATGCTAAAAATTATACATATTTCAAGTTCATCTTTATTGTATCACATGGCATAAGAAGTATAATGAAATCCATTTAACAGACTTTACCCAAACTCGTAGTTTAGTTGTGAATGTTAATCCAAATCCATGTTTTTGTTAAATCAGCATGAATGATAATCCAAATATAATTATGTTCCCAATGAAAAATCTTACATCAAGGGATAAAAAAACATACACTTAAAGATAATAAAAAAGAATGGCCATCTCAATAAACTGTAAACTGTATATGCAAATGAAGTAAAACAAAAATTTACGGTAATTGGTAGATAACAACTAATTACATTTTAGTATATACTCGGTAAGTTTCCAGAAAAAAAAAATGAAAATGTTCAATTGCATCGATAATTTTGCAAGCTACTGTGTTTTACTACTCTTAATATATATTTAAAAAGTATAACGGGACTTTTATCATCCAGTTAACGAAATTGTCAAAGTATATAAATGATAGAGATTGTTGCCATTGAGTCGGGATACGTCATTCTGCCTAATTACATTGATGAAAGGGTTGAGGCGCAGATATTTGTAAGTCAAGATACGTTCTTTTGGCATACTGAAGTGGCTTCGCGGGAGAATGCTTACGCGCCGTAAGTCAGGATACGTTCTTTTGCCTAATTGATATGTTGCCGCGTGAGGATTCTCGCACAACGTAAGTGAGGATACGCTCTTTTGGCAAACTAGAATTACTCATCAGCACAGTGCTGTGATTCGGTAAAGTGCTGTATCTATTCTAAACATGGCAATTACTCTAAAACGGGAAGTCCTATTTTACTCAAATTTTCCCGAGATATTCTTTATTAATGCCTAAGAAACTTCGCTGCTTCAAAAGTGTCTTACTCGTATGACGGAAAAATGGGAACCAATTGAACTTGCAAACTCGTTTTTCTCAGAACATGATATTTTGAGTTACGTTGTTTTGCCTTATTACGGCCGCGCTCTTCTCCATCTTGCCCATGGGTGTATGCAAGGGGGGGGGGGGGGGGTCGGGAGGTTCGTACGACCCCCCCCCCCTCCCAAATTTCCAAAAGGTCCACTTTTTGTAAAAGACAATTTTTGTTTTTCGAGGGCTTTTTCCCCTGGGGTCTATGTACTTTAGGAAGGTGTAAGGTTAGCTAGTCAGCAACTTTTTTTGAATGCACTTATGCAGTTTTCAACTTACCGATTAACGAACTTGTATATGACCAACACAGGTTTCATTACCAATTTTAACATAAACGGTTTTTTTTTTTTTTTTAAGTATGCGGAAAAAGTCACTTTTGTATGCACCAAATGGCCCCATTTTAAGATACAACATTCAAAAACTCCCTACCAGTGGGAGGGGGGACACCCCCTCCCACACCCTCCCCCCGCTCGGTCGCTCCGCTCCCTCGCAAAGGTAAAGGTCCAAAAATTGTGATTACGACCCCCCCCCCCCCCAGAAAAAAAAAAATCCTGGATAGACTATAATGTCATGCTCAATACTTCACGTACGAATCTAATTTCCTGTTGTGCAATACTTTCATTTATCCCATTATCAATGCTAAGCGACCGAATCAGCCTTCGAACTGCTGGATTGTTATTTTATATTTGCACAATAAACCATCTTGAATTTAATTAAATTAAAGGTGCCTCGAACCATTTGCGAGATATGGAGAAAAAAAATTGTAACATTTTCACTTGACCTTTGACCTCATGACCCCAAATTCTCTCTGAAAAATCTCTATTCAATAGTTCACGTATACCCTATGTTTCAATAATATACCTGAAGGCATTGCATAGATATAGGGGAAATAGTGAAATTTTTAGCACTTGACCATGACCATTTTTGACCGTCCATCACAAAACAAACAAAAAGTCGCACCCCTTGATTTTACGTGAGGACTCAAAAAAGGTGAAATGGGTCAACCGAGTCAATCTTGAATTTTTCATATTTTCTGAAAGAGCCTTTTTTTTTTTTTTTGTTACGCTGTCAACAAATTTGAGTATGGACGAAAGGACAACAGACGGCCAACCCGAAAACATAATGCCTCCGGCGACACGTCCTGGCGGAGGCACTAAGAAAAAAAGAACGTTGGTTTATATATATATATATATACTATATATATATATATATATATATATGTGTGTGTGTGTGTGTGTGTGTGTGTGTGTGTGTGTGTGTGTGTGTGTGTGACCGTGCATCACAAAACTAACAAAAAGTCACACACTGATTTTGTGTAAGAGCAGAAAATAGGTGAAATATGTCAACCTAGCCAATCTTGATTTTTTCATATTTTCTGAAAGAGCAAGTCTCCTTCTACATTATACTAACATTTGGGATCATATAACGATAAGGAAATTGGGTTTTAAGCAGTTTTTCTGAAACCCTTTTTGGTAGAATAATGCATGTGATTAGCGACGGCGTAAATCCGTACTGAGGAGGGGGGGGGGGGGAATGATCGGCGATAGTCACCATCACCACGATGACAACCCCTCAACCGGACCGGCGCAGCCCTGGGGGGGGGGGGGGGGAGGGGGGGGGGGAGGGGGAGGGGGGGGGGAGAGAAGCTTGCCCCTCCCCCCCCCACACCCACACACACACACACACACACACATACACACTTTACAGGGATCGAATGTCCTACTCTTTTGCATGCAAATTGGGAGGGAAGTGGCAGCAAAAATATGAAGACTTTTTGTTCTTGGTTTTATTTGTTTGTTTGTTTGTTTGTTTGTTTGCTTGCTTGCTTGCTTGTCAGCCGACTTTCGGCGAAAAATCAGACCTTAAAAGTATGAAGACTTTTTTTGTTGTTGTTTCTCTTGTCTTTTGATATTCTTTCTTCTTGACTGACAGGCGATGTTGACACGCCCCCCCCCCCCCCTTTCAAAAACGTAGCACTGTCCTGAATAATGTGCAAATAAATTCAATAAGATGGTATTCAATACGGACATCCATTTCTTCGTAAGTAATAACGTAGTAGATATTTTCCTGTAGCTATTAATTGTACTCTTCAATTTTCTTGATTTAAGTCAATAAAGCAAATCATCCCAGGGGCATCGTTCCCTTTTAATGATGGTGGAGGGGGAAGGGTGTGGGAGGGGGGGGGGGGTTCTCCTCCCACGGTGAGAACTTTTTGCATATCGATGTTGTAAATGGTGCAATTTGATGCATTTTTTTTCGTGTTTTATCGACTTGAAACAGTCCCACTTGTTTATGGTAGCAGAATATTTTGATGTCGATTGTTATTGAACAATTTGCTTTAACTCGTATCATTTAAATAAAATTCTAAAATTCTTGTATTGATTCTTCCACTGAATGTCATGAACGCGACCGAGCCCGAGCGAGCGGAGGGGGCGAGGGAGGGGGGGGGGGGGGATGGGAGGGGGTGTCCCCCCTCCTACGGTGAGAACTTTTTGCATTTTGATGTTGTAGGCCTTTGTGGTGCAATTTGATGCATGATTTTGCGCGTTTTATCGACTTGAAACAGTCCCACATATAAGGTAGCAATATATTTCGATGTCGATTATTATTAGACAATAATTGGCTATAAAATGGTATTATGTATAATATACATAAACTTCTTTGTATTAATTCTTACACTTAATATCATGAACGGGACCGAACCACAGCGAGCGGAGCGGGGGAGGGGGAGGGTGTTCCCCCTCCCACTGTGAGGACTTCTTGCATATTGATGTTGTAAATGGTGCAATTTGATGCATTTTTTCGTGCTTTATCGACGTGAAACAGTCACACTTGTTTGTGGTAGCAGAATATTTTGATGTAGATTATTATTGAACAATTTGCCTTATACTATAACTAGTATCTTAAATAAAATTCTTGTATTAATTCTTCCACTGAATGTCATGAACGCGACCGAGCCCGAGCGAGCGGAGCGAGCTGTGACCGAACCCGAGCGACCGAACGCGAGCGAGTGGAGGGGGCGAGGGAGGGGGTTGTTACCCACGGTAACAACTTTTTGCATTTTTTGATGTTGTACATGATGCAATTTGATGCATGATTTTGCGCGTTTTGTCGACTTGAATCAGTCCCACTTGTTTAAGGTAGCAATTATATTTCGATGTCGATTATTATTAAACAATGTGGCTACAAATTGGTATCAAATAAACTTCTTTGTATTAATTCTTACATTTGATATCATGAACGGGACCGAACCAGAGCGAGCGGAGCTAGCGCCGAAGGAGGAGGGTGTGGGAGGGGTGTTGCGACACGGATTGTCGCCCCTACACGGATTGTCGCCTCCTGCTCGGGGCGACAATCCGTGACGGGCGTTGGCGGCACGGATTGTCGCCCGCCCTCGAAGCACATTTTGCTGGGTAATATCGTTCTGGACATAATCATTGAAATACTAACATATAACTTACATGGCTACATCCATGCAAACATGCCATGTAAAAAGTCATGGTGAGGTTTCAAGCAAGTGTGTATGTGCGCGTGCACATGATAATTTAGTGTCCGTTTGTGCGTGTGCGTGTGTGTGTGTGTGTGTGTGTGTGTGTGTGTGTGTGTGTGTGTGTGTGTGTGATGATGATGGGCAGTATAAGTTGGTAATGGATTTGTCTTTTGAATGGCATTTGTACCGTTTTTATGTTCATGTTACACCCAGAATGGATTGATTTATGATTGATTTGAATGAAATCAATAAAATATCATTGAAAAAAAAAAGTGTGTGTGTGTGATGGAAGAATGTGTTTATTATGTCAGTTTTTTGCGTATATGTTTTTTAGCTGCGCGTGGGGAGGGATACCTAGTAAACTGTTGCTGGCATAAACATTGATATTGATTTTATCAGCAGCTTTGAATTTGATAAGTTTGTTTGACAGATTTGTATATGAATTCGGAGTGGAGCTTGCGTGCGGGCGGATGCTGCTTTTCTGCATACGGTCCATTATGTCTTATTTATCAACATTGGGAAATCGTTTCATTAGGAAGGATGTGGTACCGGTTCGGGTGTGCGTCGGTATGTGGGAAGGGGGTTACATTTCGTTATTGCAAAAGTTTGTTATTCTGTTTGCTCATTCGTCCGAAGGCTCATTCGTCCAAAGGGTCATTGTTCCGAAGGTTCGTTATTCCGAATTTCATTTTTGGATCAACGAACCACTAGGTATAGGGAATTGTGTGTTTCGGATAAATGAAGCCTCGGAAAAAACGAAACTTCGGAATAACGAACCTTCGTGTGTGTGTGTGTGTGTGTGTGTGTGTGTGTGTGTGTCTGTGTGTGTGTGTGTGTGTGTGCGTTTATGTGTGTGTGTATGTATGTATTTGGGTCGGTGAATGTGGGTGTGGGATGATTTAGGTTTTGTTTAATCAGGGGTTGGTGGGTTGGGGATTGGATTTGAAGAAGGATAGTTATGAATGGTATGACGGATGTTGGTAGGATTTAATATTTAGGATAGATGTAGGCCCTAGATTTGTTTCGGTTTGGGAGGGGAGGGGATGGTGGGGTTTTTTATGACTGATTTCATTCTAGATTTGTGTAATATATTTGTGTGTTTTTTTAATGTATATGCCCTTGAAAGTAAGAAGGTGTTACATGATCCAAACCAATATATTCAAGGAATATAGGTTTAGTAGGGCCCTATACATGTCAAAACTTTCTCGTGAAGAAATTATTAGTAGGGTTGGTCTACAATCAAGTTATCTATGTTGAAGTGAGATTATCTGTGGTATAGATTGACAAATGGATTTTCTTTTGTTTCGAATTGCAATTTGTAACTTTTTTTTTTGTTCATGTTGCACCCAGAATGGGTCGATTTATGAATGATTTGAATGAAATCAATAAATATCAAGGAAAAAAAGTGTTGAGTTGGTTTGTTTGCATTATGAGTTTTGTTTGAGTGTTTGTTGGTGTTTGTTTGTATTACGTACGTATTAGCGGTGTGCAATGGCAGTTCGTTTGTGCTAAAATCAAGTAACGATTGACAAATTTTTTACGGCGTGTGGAAATTATTCGCTCATGCATAAAGCATGCCAAACCTATTCTGGGACAAAGAATAGTGGTATGGACGTTCTAGTTTATAAGACTGATGGAAGAAAATGACTGCAGGGAAAAATGAACAAAGACAAATAACATTTGGGGAGGGCACCTCCCTCGTATGTATTTTCTCTCGGTCTCTCTCTCGCCTAGCCCGCCTCACCGCTGATATTTGGTTGACACACCCATACTATTTTTAGATCAACGCTGGTGTGAATTCTTTAAACACGTGCTCATACACTCTGAAGGCGTTTGTATTGCCACAGTAGCGCCACTATATTCAACATACACACGTAAGCATACAGGCACACGTATACACACAGACAAACAAACCACTACCACTATGTAACCACCACACATGCACAATTTCTACATATTATTATTAACCGTATTATTATACTCCAAACACACAGACACACAGACACACAGACACACAACAAATCATACACATCACATATCATGCAGCTCACAATACACACACACACACACACACACACACACACACACACACACCTTCACACACCACACACACCTTCACACACACGCACACATACGCATAACTTACCAGTCATACCCATCCCACCAGTCATACCCATCCCACCAAAGCTTAACACCGGAGGAACCACCCCGAGCCCGGGGCGACAATCCGTGACGGGGCGACAATCCGTGTCGCAACAAATTTTTTGCCAACACGGATTGTCGCCTTCGAGGTCAAAAACTGGGAACTGCACAAGCGTCACGGATTGTCGCCAGGCGACAATCCGTGACGGGGGCGACAATCCGTGCCGCCAGCGCCCGTCACGGATTGTCGCCCCGAGCAGGAGGCGACAATCCGTGTAGGGGCGACAATCCGTGTCGCAACAAGGGGGATGTTCCCCCTCCCGCGGTGAGAACTTTTTGCATTTTGATGTTGTAAATGGTGCAATTTGATGCATGTTTTTACGTGTTTTATCGATTTTAAACAGTCCCACTGGTTTATGGTAGCAGAATATTTTGATGTCGATTATTATTGAACAATTTGCGTTAAATGGTATCATCTAAATAAAATTCTTGTATTATTCTTCCACTGAATGTCATGAACGCGACCGAGCCCGAGCGAGCGGGAGCGAGCGGGGTTTAGGAGGGGGTGTCCCCCCTCCCACGTGAAAACTTTTTGCATTTTGATGTTGTAAATGGAGCAAGTTTATGCATGTTGGGAGTTTTATCGACTTGAAACAGTCCACTTGTTTAAGGTAGCAGAATATTTTGATGTAGATTACAATGAACAATTTGGCTGTAAAATGGTATTATTTGAATAAACTTATTGTATCAATTTTTCGATTTATAGTAATCATGAACGCTGTCTGTTAAGCAATTCAAACAAAAAAAGCAAGCACAAGAGGGTGTAGATAAGGGGCATTTTGCACACATTTTGTGGCATATTTTGAAAACTGTCTATGTTCAAAGTGTAACCACGGTCTGCTTGTATGCATAGGGGCGGGGGGGGGGGGGGGACGGGCGAGCAGGGAGAAGGCGTGAGCGAGTGCTAACATCACCCTTCCACTTTTTCTATCAAAAAACGCAAGAAATTTTTCCTCATTTCGGGAATCATTGGGTATCATATGTTTGCCCCTCCCCTCTTCCCCCTCCGCGCTCCCCGTCCTCCAGGATCGACGCACCTGCATACGAGGGTGCTTTTGCATTTTTAGAATTGCAGATGAAAATATCTCGTAAACACATAATATGATGTAATCTGGGAAAATTTCAATTCCAGAAGTGTATAATATTTTTTTTAGGGGGGGGGGGGGACCCTCCGTTAATTGAAAGTATCTAGATATCTACTCCCACCCAAGGAACATTTGCATTTTTTTTTTTACTGAAGTAACAGACCTGGTGCACACTTTAAATGAAATATTTTAAAATCTGCCAATCTTAAGTGTATAAAGTATATAAGGACTGAACGGGGAGGGTATGGAATGGGTTAGGCCTATCCCCCTCTTACGCGAGGGAGATTTTTTTTATTTTCAGAATTGAAATTCAGCCATCTTTTGGTGAATATTTTGACAGTTTTCTATCAAAAAGTAAAAACATTTCCACATCTTGGGAGTTACGAGGAGGAGCAAAATGATATGTTTGTCCCCAATACTTTTATGGGGGATCCATCCCCCTCCCCCTCCATTGACGCCTCTGCATATGAAAGAGCTTTTGTAAGTGAATGATCTGCTGCACACTCTCTGATAAGATATTATTAAGGAAATACGTCAATTTCAAAAGTGTACAAAGTCAACCGAAAGGTACCCAGTAGCGGAGCTTTTGCATGACATTATTTATGATTGCAGTTCAACGATCCGGTGTATAGTTCTGGCAGTAATTGGACAATTTTCCGTGAAGAAAGTTCGAGATTTGTCCTCATCTCGGGAATTGCTTGGGGGACAACTATGATTTGTCTGTCCCCAACATTTCCGTAGGGGGGGGGGGGGGGGGGGGGCAAATGCCCCCCCCCCCCCCCCCCGATGGATTCGACGCCCCTGATCATCCCTGGGTATGCCCATAGATGTATCAGAGTCATCATCGTTTCAGGAATGATTCAGGAAATGGAGGGGGTTCCATTATGGCGGTATAGATTTTGTTATTGTTTGTTCGTTTTCTTACATAATTTGCAGATGGTCCCGAGTTGCTCGCGTCATAGTATGAAGCCTATGCTATTTGACGTTGTCAACGTCTGGACCATACCTTATGTCGATATTACTTTCTTCGCGAGCGAGCGAAGAGAGCGGGCGCTTGAGAAAATTATGTATACATCATCCTACGAAATAGAATACTGTTCAGCTCTTTTACCTGTCTGAAGGCGGGTGTACGAACGTCATGCAATGTGCCAAAATTGATACAATCACATTTCTGCTTCCTCCATTTTTTCCCTCAAATTTCGGGGGGGGGGGGGATGATTGTACAGGCCATCCCCCTCCTCCATTTGAGGGGCTGGGGGGATATATCCCCCCATCCCCCCCCCCCCCCCCCGAATTTACGCCCATGGTGATTAGGGTTTCTCAAAGAGTCCTGTTTCATTTCTTAAAAATCCCTGTCCATGCTCATCACTTTCAACTCCAATATTTTTAGAAGGGACAACGCTACTGCTTTGAAAGTTGGCATTGATCATCAACAGAATGTGTTGATAAAGCATGCATAAATTCAGCTTAATCCAATAATCCCTTCATTGTTGTTGTTCTGGTGGTTTATCATCATGTTATTTTGTTCCATTCATCGCACAGCTAGCACGCTTGGTAGAGATTAGGCGCTTGAATAGTCCCTGTTCTTCAGAGCCTCTTTTCTCAGTACACACTCATCAAGAGTGTGTAAATTCTTTCCAATATTTCGATAGGCTAGAACAGTCTATTTGGATTGAGTTATATATCATTTTAAAGCTTAGAGTCTGCTCTTTCAGTATCTGACCATAACTAAAAATCTATGTCTGGCGACTTTTTGTTCGTTTTGTGGTGCAGGGTCACACACACACACACACACACACACACACACACACATATATATATATATATATATATATATATATATATATATATATATATATATATGTATATATATATATATCACAAAATGTATCAAGTGAAAGAGAAAACATTGTGCACAGTGTGTTTTAATGCCCAAAAAGTGCCTATTACTAAAAATATCAGATACTTCGGTTTTTCTTTAGCGGACAGTATTGTAAATCATGCAATGCAGAGTGTCCCAGAAAAAAAAAAGACAAAACAAAACGGAAACGAAACCACGTTTCGTTGTAGCTTTTATCGATCGAATTCTTACATTTTCTTTATGAAATGCACATGAATGGAAACGTAAGCTTCTCATCTTTCATTTGATGTACAATTCAATGTTCAATATAGTCAGGTGGCTTAATGAAACTACCGTTACACAGCGGGGGGGGGGGGGGGAGGAGCTGCGAACTGTGTGGGGGGGGGGGGTGGGTGTTCAAGGGTCAGTGATCTCCCATCCCCCCCCCCCTCCCTTGACATTAGAAAACGTTCCAAGCCCCTTTGATATTATTAAACTGTTATTAAACTGGGAATATTAGGGACATACATCATACTGTGACACCTCATCAACATTTTCTCTTCATAAATTGGTAGTTAATTGTTCTTATGTATTTTCTTAAAATTGTGATTTCTAACTTTTTATGTATACCTGCAATTATCTAAAGGGATAATTGACCTGGTTATGTACAAACATTTTCTTGAATAAAGAAATGATTCAATCAAAACCATGGCACCTCCATGTTTGAAGATTGGGTTCATGTTTTCCAGTTCCATGAAAAATGGAAAAAAAGTACAACCTCTTTTTTGTTACTTTACTCCCCCAGATACATAGATACGGTGTTATTCTCGCGACATTAAACTTTCGTGACTTAGAGCCGACCCAGGACGGTCTTTTTCGCAGGCATGAAAATTCCGCGAATTGCCACTGGCATCAAATGCATTGTTTAGAATCGCGCGCATTTTGCTTTCGCGAATATTAGCTCCTTGCGAAATTTGCGAAAGTTTCATGTCCGCGAAATTTTCTGCAAAATGAAATTCAGCATTCATACCATGAAAATAACAAAAAAAAAAAAAAAAAGATACAGGGGGCTCCTACACAAATATCAATGAGTAGGTCCTGGGGGTCATCTCTTCAAATTTGGTGCTTTTATCTGCAGTTTAACGGTAATATCAAAATTTGACGTTAAGCGACCTGACTGTAATTCAAGACACAAGACAGAATTAGAACAATGGACAGTGGTGCTACCAATTTTTCAGTTTTACGCGCAAATGGTGAATTAAAGATAATAAAAAGTTTTGGTACCTCAAAAGCTTCCCTGAATTTCCTTGTCTTGGTTTGTGTTTCAGGTTAAAGTACGTTGTCTGTGAGAATTACTCGCCCCAAAGTGCTCTCATGTCTTAGTAATCATGCAATAATGGTTTCGTACCAGAGCCAACGCTGTACAGCGTCTATAAATATTGTACGAAACCACTGACTGCGACCAGCAGCGTGCAGCCCATTGTACGCATAGCTAACTGCGACCAGCAGCCCCATACGCATAGCGTAATGGGGCTTCGCATTGTAGCATTCAGGATCATGACAGAATTAGTATCGCGGGTAAATGTCAACTTAAAATCCAAAAATTTCTTCGATTTGAAGACTTACCAATTAAGTTGAAGTATTGAAAACAGGCTTCGAACAACGTTTGGTTCTGCCAATAGCCCCTTTCTGTTCGAATTGATGACTGAATGTGACTCGATCGGTCGAGAGGACCTTGGGAGAGCTATAGTACATACACTGGATACCATGGCCAGCGCATGCGCACACAAACATCTTATCCGTTCATGGATTTGAAATTTGTGTGCATGTAATGTGTTCGCATGCACTGGCTGTAGTATTCAGTGTACTGTATGTAGCTCTCCTAAGGTCCTGTCCACCGAGTCACATTCAGTCATCAATTCGAACAGAAAGGGACTATAGGCAGAACCAAACGTTGCCCGAAGCCTGTTTTCAATACTTCAACTTAATTGGTAAGTCTTCAAATTGAAGAATTTATGGGATTTTAAGTTGACATTTACCCTGCGATACTAAATCTGTCATGATCCTGAATGCTACAATGCGAAGCCAGATTACGCTATGCGTATGGGACTGCTGGTCGCTATGCGTATGGGGCTGCTGGTCGCAGTTAATTGCATGATTACTAAGACATGAGAGCACTTTGGGGCGAGTAAGTCTCACAGTGTTAGTTATATGAAAGGTACTTTAACCTGAAACACAAACTAAGACAAGGAAATTCAAGGACACTTTTGAGGTACCAAAACTTTTTATTATCTTTAAGTTGTTGAGTGAATTCTTTAAACTTTTGTCGATATGGTTTCGAAAAACAAAGATCATAACCCAAACATCCATATTTTTTTTTCCTTTCATGTGAGACCTTGTGCGTCAAATATTGATATAAGTATGCCAGGTGGTAACAATGTATTAATAGGAGAAATTTACAAGCCCCCAAACTGAAAATATTCTGAGTTCATCTCAATTTCAGAAATTATATTAGATTTGCCCTATTTCCGCAACAAACACGTATATTAATGGGCGATTTTAATTTAGACTTACTTGATTATGGTAGGCCACAAACACGTGATTTTTTGATACTATGGTATCATCCTCTTTCACTCCTTGTATTACCAAGCCAACAAGATTATTTGGAGCCTCCGCAACACTGATCGATAACATATTTTCAAACAGCCATGATTATGTTGATCAATGTATCGTTGTTACGGACATATCAGATCAATTTCCCGTTATAGTTTCTTCCATTTCTGCTATACCTGAATCGCATAAATAAAAAGGTGTGTAAAAATGTATCGCAATCACGAGTATTCTCCGATCATAATATACACCTGTCAAACAAAGTTTATCCGAAATTGATTGGAATGAGGTTTTTGACTCTACTGATCCGAATGATGCGTATGACAGATTTATGAACATTTTGGTACCTTTATATCACTCGCATTTCCCTTTGAGAAATCAAAGAGGAAACTACAAAACAGTTCCGCGCTCACCTTGGATAACAAAAGCTCTACTTAGATCCATAAACAGGAAAAATGTTTTGTTTTACAGATATAAATCACGTAATACAGCTTTGAATAAATCGAAGTATATTAAATATCGGAACACTCTTACATCCCTGTTGCGTAAAGCAAAAAAATATATATATATTTTTGTTCTTTGTCTGAACAGCACAAGTCAGACGCAAAATCCTCTTGACATGTAATAAAAAATGTTATTCATAAACGTGTAAATAAGGGTATTATTGATAATATCCTTTGTGAAGGGAAAAATTTAACGGATGACACTGGATGATATGGAAAATTCGGAAGCATTTAACTCTTTTTTTATTTGTTAATATTGGTCCGAATCTGGCCCGCAATTTTTCATCTGCACACAGATCCTGTCATTCATATCTACTGAATTCCAATCCTCAGTCTTTATTTTTTCTCCCAGTACTTGAAGCAGAGGTCTTAGATATTGTCAATTCTTTTAGCCCCAAGAAGAGTACAGGTCATGATGAGATTTTTAATCACCTCATGAAATGTATTGTAAATGAAATACTTTCACCATTAGTTCACATTTTGAATTTATCTTTATTAACAGGTATTGTGCCCACTACAATGAATATTGCTAAAGTTATCCCAATCTATAAAAAAGGCAGAGAGGATGAGTTAGGAAATTACTCAGTATCGACCAATATCGCTTCTGTCCTCCTTTTCTGAATTACTTGAGAAGGTGGTTTATAATCGTTTAATCAAATTTGTAAATGAATGTGATATTTTAGCTGTAAATCTATTCGGGTTCCGGAAAAAACATGCAACCACCCATGCTATATTAGTACTGGTTGAGAAAGTTGTAAGAGCTATAGACACAAAGTCGCATACAGTCGGTCTGTTTCTGGACTACTCCAAGGCCTGTGACACAATAGATCACGAAATTCTTTTGTATAAATTAAATCATTACGGTATTCGTGGAAAGGCTTTGGAGTGGTTCAGAAGTTACCGGTTGAACTCAATTTGTTTCAGTAAATAATCATGACTCTGAAATAAACTCGATTTGTTGTGGTGTTCCACAGGGCTCCCTCTTAGGTCCTCTTATATTCATTTTATATATCAATGACTTCCGGAACTCATCCTCTCTGCTGTCTTTTCTTCTGTGAGGGCGCTTCGGCATAGTGGATAAGACCGTGAGTTCGAATCCTGCCCAGTGCTTACATCCTTGGACAAGATGTTTTTACCCACTGTGTCCCTCTCTACCCAGGTGTATAAATGGGTACCTGGCAACGCTAGGGTAATAATAATAGCAGGGCCCTCTGGTAGAGCAGTGGCAACACTGAAGAGGCTACCCTGGGTAAATAAGACCTTATTATTATTATATTATTCTGTTCGCAAATGATACAAGTCTCTTTTATTCTCACTCAGATCCATATGTTTTGCTCGATTCTTTGAATAATGAACTTAACTTGGTATTTGAGTGGATTCAGGCAAATAAATTGTCGCTTAATACAAATTAGACTAATTATATGGTTTTCAGTAACAAAATAAAATCTCTCCCAGGTTTAGTTTTAGTGAACGGATTACAGTTAAACTAAATATAGATGCAACAAAATTTTTAGGTATTTATATTGATAGTAACCTTCCATGGAAGGTACACGTTGATTATTTATGTAAATTGTTGTGTAAAAATATTGGAGTTATTCACAAACTGAAATATCTCTTCCCAAAGCCAATATTGCATTGTCTTTATAACTCTATTATTACCTTACTTGAATTACGGAATATCAGCCTTAGGGGAATTGGTCAAAGACTGAAATCGATTCGTTATTTCTGATTCAGAAAAGGCCTTGCGGATTATCAATCGTGCACATTTTTTTATCACACTAATGAATTGTTTGTTTCAAGTAAATTTTTAAAAATTTCTGATTTGTATATTTGTATCATGTTGGATTTTTACATATAAGTTGAATACTGGTGATCTTCCTAGTATATTTTCCTCAATGTTTGTTAAAAACAGTGATATCCATACTTATCCACCCTACAAGACACAGTGAATCCTATCATTTTTCCCCTGTTCGTACAGTTTTAGCCCTTAGGACAATTACTTTGACCGGTCCTTCTTTCTGGAATGAGTTAGATTCTGTTCTGTTGCAATCAAGTTCATTAAGTTCCTTTAAGCAAAATCTTAAAGCAATTTTTCTAAAATCCTACGTTTTATTATTTTGCCGTGATCACTTGAAAATTTTTTTGCATGCTCAAAATGATGCCTCGCTCGGATGACTTCATTAATTTTGTTAGATCAACTTGCTACTTTTCTTGGCATTGATACCATTATGTTTAATCACAAACATCACACAATACTTTGTACATTCCGTAAACTTTATAATATTCTCGACATCTTGTATTTTTGCATGTTACGTCACTTTTGACATTGATATACTGTACTAAAAGACTATATTATATTTTTGGAACCTACATCCTACAAGCTTTGCTTTTTAGTGAGTTCCTCATATTACACGTCAATTATACGTCCTTATACATTTGTGCAATTTTGTTTCAAATTGACCATTGTGTTAAAAAAAAAAAAAATCTTTTTCAAAATCAAATGGAATGTAGAACTTGTATGAATGTGGAATATGGAACATGGATTAAAAAATATGAATATCGCATGCTCGAAAAAGTTCCATGAAAACATGTTTCATTCCTACCGATTCTTACGGATAATCAAAAAACAAACAAATACACAAACAAACAAGCTTTCGGCTCTCCCGATTTAGCACTAGACAATGGGTTCATCTGCGCAATAAAAGATGAATTCACACAAAAAAACAAATGAATAATGTTGAGGGGTGTTTACAGAGAATGATGTATGACACGGAAAACCCCTTGTTGTCATTTATCTAGAATAAGCTATGAGACTTAAATCCAATAACTGAAGACTAATGTCGTGAATATTCTCAGGCTGCATGGAGTCCGATGTCTATGTGAAATCAACGTAACAACAATGGTACGGCAAACATTTTGATGATTCTGTACCTCAAACTTATCTCACTGCTTTAATTCCTCGCTAAATTTTCTCTCAAGTTTGGTTCATCCTTCATCACTTACAGAGTTTGGAAGTTTTTGAATGGGGAGGTGAAGCAGATAGAGAGGGTGTATCACTTTGTTTATAACTGAACTTGCACTTCTAACATTTGAAAAGTACAAGCACGTGGCAGATTTTTCGGTCGGTTACTCCCCCTCCCACCCCCCTAAAAAAATGATTTTTTTCTTTTTCCGCCGAGGAACACCCTTTGCTCTGTGGTTAGCTGCATGGTCAGGCAAGCTCATGATCATGTGCTTATTAACAACCCTATTCAACTTATAACTTAATGATAACTTACGTGTGCTCAATAAACACACGAACATCAGACGTTGCTACTCCGACCAAAAGACGCCCCAAAAAACACTCCTTTCACTCACGTGACCATCATTAACTTAGGACATATGGTTCTGATAGAATACTAAGTAAAAGAATATTGATTATTTTACAATTTTACACAGACAGGTGAAAAGGCGTTTTTTTTTCACTTAACTTCTCCATTAGTGTTTCCCAGATATGATTAAATTTCGCAAGCAGAAATCTGTTCATATACGCTTATGTCTTGATGTGATATCGTTTTAAACGCCGACTCTTGTTTAGAATATGAGAAAATGATCATATAACATCTCACCCTTGTAACAACTAGACCCGGTCTCCCCAAGTCATACTCCCAGTCTGTAGTGAAGTATGCCTCATATTTGCATTTTTATTTTATACAACACCAATTTAGAATGTAGCTATCCAATTAGTCGATTGCCTATCACGTGACATTTAGTGAAAAGTTCCATCGCACGCCCTAGCTGTCAGCCGTGTAATTTTGTATGAGCAAAAATGGATAGCTCAATTGCTGACGTCACCCGTAAGTTTTTGTTCCATTGCACGACTCTGATGTCACAATAAGGCCATTCTTCCAAAAAGTGTGCAAAACTGTGATTTTCCTGTCATCAGCATGTTCATACAGTTTACATTGATATTTTGTTCCTCAGAAATCATTTTTTTAAGTTAAATTCATCCGAGAGGTTAGACCTGTAATACAAATCGAAATGGTTATGGGGACATCATGGATAATATTAGGAATACAATCCGAAGTTTGATGTAACCCTAAATACCCCATGTCGCCAAACAAGGAAGTGCTCATATATATGTGACCCTGCACCTCAAAACAAACAAAAAGTCACCAGACATGAAATTTTAGTTAAGACCATATTCTGAAAGAGCAGACTTTAAGCTTTCAAATGATGTATAACTCAAATCAAATGGACTCTCCTAACCTATCTAAATATTGGAAAGAAAGGACAAACTCAGGAAAATGTGAACTGAGAAAAGAGGCTCTGAAGTACAGTGTCTATTCAAGCGCTTAATTCTTACCAAACCGTGCTGGCTGTGCGATGAATGGGACAAAAAACAGGAAGTAAACCACCAGAGTAACACTGTTATCAGATCAGATTAAACTGAAATTGAGCATGCCTCATTAACACATTCTGTCCATAGTTTATGCCAACTTTCAAAGCAGTAGCACTATCCTTTCAAAAATTATAAGAGTTGAAAGTGAAGAGTGTGGACAAGGTTTTTCAGAAATGAAAAAAGGATTCTAAAGACACACCTAATCACACTATTCTACCAAAAATGTTCGAGATAAACTGCTAAAAAAACACACTTTCCTGACCGTTTTATGATACCAAATTTTAGCACAATGTAAAAGAAGACCCGCTCTTTCAGAAAATATGAAAAAGTCAAGTTCGGCTGGGTTGACCCATTTTACTTATTTTCAGTCCTCACGCAAAATCAGTGGGTGCGACTTTATGTTCGTTTTGAGGTGCACGGTCACATATATAAGTTGTTTTCTGTTAACACATCATTCAAATCAAATCTTTTGTACCTCATTCCATTGCCCCTCGAGTGCCTGAATGAAAAATAATATCACATAACAATATGATGCTTTTATATTTCTCTAAGAGATCAGTTACATCATGTCGCCAAATCGCTGTCAGATACGTTACCCCTTTTCAGACTCTTGAGAGAAAATCAAAGAAATGCCGCATGGCAATGTAATTTCATGATTTATATAATATGATATGATTGTATATGATTATTATGTATTATAAAATGGGTTCAAGAATGTAGCCAATAGGAAGCGCTGAAATGAGACACACCTCCTTCCTTTACTTCAGTACAACTGCACTGCCTGTAATCCTATGGTAGATTGCCGATCGTCTGTGCGCGCGGCGGCTCCTTTGATGAATTGCATGCATACGCGTACGCGCTGTCAATTCTGTAAACAACTTCTAGTTCGGGCTGCCGGCCGGCCGGCCGGCCTGTCTTCCCTTGTGCATAACATATGTGGCGTACGTACGTATACTTTGATACGTACACTTTGTACAGTACAGTAGACCAAGCGTTATGGGACCGGACGCGTACATGGAGTCACTTTGAAGAGCAAATCTAACGATTTAGCAGGTTAATTCTCACGCCGTTTTCAGAGTATGTTGTCTAGTAGGCCTATATGAGGAGTCTATATCAAGTCTTTAAGGTAAAGGGTGCATATTCTATGTAAAATAAGTAAGATTTCATGCGGGTGTCCGGAAACCCAACCCCCCATTTAACTACACGCAGCGCTGGCGACAGCGCTGCACCTCTATTCCTTCGCGGACGTTGTTATCGTTCACTGTTTCCTTCATGAATATCTTTATTAACCGTGGAAAACTAAAATATAAGGAATTATCGTAATCTATGACCATTATTCAATAACCGGTATGCGATTTTTTGTTTAATTACGTCTAAAACTTACCGAAATCTATGGCTGAAATCAGGTCTGTAAACGTCCTTACTGCTTCACTCCTCATCTGCGTGTTATATGAATGGCATTCACTCTCGTATACTACAACGTAGGTAGTCGGGGCGGAAGTGATGAGATAGTCGGATGACCCCGACTAAAAAAGTTCAAATCATTGCCGGTGCAGTACGCGCGGATCTACTACAAGCTTTACGTAACACATGAAACGCACGGGCGCACGGGCGTACGTAAAAAGCAACCACTTCTGAATGCGCATGCGTGGTAGTTTGTTGCTTTTGTGAAGCTCTCGAAGGAAAAGATGCCACCGCACGATCTACTCCGAAAAATTCAACAATAAGGTCTGGATGCCAACAAAACGCCGAATTCAACTCAACCATCAGGAAAATACGCTGTAGGTAAGTGTTGCAAATTATATTACTCTTAAAATCATACAAAATAAAAGGTATTTTATGTGATTTTGCCGTCAATAGTGACGGTCGTTTACAACGTTGAAACACTAACACATGTCAGACCCTGTGCGCAGCACAGTGTCTGGTCAGGCTACCCCCCATTATACTTATACACACTGTACTGTATGTGCGGGTCTTCCGCGAGTGCGACGTGCGTAAAAGTTTGGGACGAACATCTTCGGACGTCTTGACCCACAAAGGTACGTGAAAAACGCTGAAAAATGATGTTAGTTTTCGAATTTTCGACCCATTTTATAAAACAAATGATGCACAGGATTATTTCGTGGCGTTAGTGTAGGCGTAGCTCACTCTCGGATATTTACAATGTAGTGCAACAATGCACGAGGCGAAAACGCACTCTATCCTGTGCATCATTTGTATATTATTTTCATCTGATAATGGAATTCTATATTTTATTTGTATATATACTAGTGAATGTTACTCCGCTATTCAGCCATTTGGCTGCCATGGCAGTATTATGAATAAACCTGATTGAAATGTGCTAAACAGAGTCAACCTAACGCATACATGGAACCATGATTTATTCATTGAATGTCTTGTTGCAAACAAAAAATAAATATATAAATATATATATATATATATATATATATATATATATATAATCATACTGATCAGAAGCCGCGGAAGCTTAATGTTACGATGAGCTGAAATCAGATACGATATCTAAACTTTGCCTCATTCAGAAAAAAGTATGTTGTGAATAAAAATAAAACTCAGATACTTTTGAATACGTAAAGTAATGATTAATCACACAGCAGAAATTGTTGGATAAAACGATACGTTACCATAAAGCATGTCAGATACGTTACCAATAAAATGTATCGTGCAGCAAGGTTAACCGCGACGCGCTTTTGAGCGCGGATCTATATGACTTGCTAAGGGGAATTAACAGTTTATTTGATGAAAATCGGTTTTGAAATGGCCGATTTATCCAAAATAAAGAAAAAAAGAAAAAGGTCGTAACAAAATGTGATGGCTCATATACTTTTATCAGGACATCTTTCTTGTACACTGTACTTTATTTTGGACATCTCAGTCATTTCAAAACCGATTTCATGAAATGAATACTTAATTCTTCTTAGAGTTGTATAATCTTAAGTATTTCGTATTGAACTCGGCTTCGCCTCGTTGAATAGAGCGCCTCTATCTTTCACCTCGTGCGAAATCTTGTACCATCGCACTTCTGACCATTCACTATTTGTATAAAATCAAGATGCAGCTGAATAATGCAATAATTTCTTATCTGCTATTCGTTAACTTCTACAATGTATTTGCTCATTCGGGTACATTTGTGTGTTTGCTGTGAGAAAGATAGCACCAGCCCCTTCCATCATAGCAGTAACTGACTTGAAATCGCCCATTGTCTCATGTCTTGTTTGCAACAGTATTGTCATGTTATACTACTATTTTCTAAACTGAAACTGATGTATGTGTGTGTGCGTGTCTGTGTGTGTGTGCGTGATGGTGTGTATGCGTGTGTGTGCGTGTCTGTGTTTGACTAGGGGGGGGGGGGGGAGCGTCAAGTGAAGTGTTCGTAGTTGCGTTGGTAGCACCCCCCCCCCCCTCCAGTGCAGTCCTTCCTTTTTTTTCGTGGTGTTCTCATGTGTCATTGCGTACTGTGTTATTGACAAGATGGCACAAACTAATTACACGACCCTACTATATAGATAAAGCACAAAAAAAAACCAGTCTCTCTATGAAAAGAAAGAAGCAATGATGAAACAAACAGTTATTGCACGGAAACATAAAAATTATAACATAATTTTCTAACCCATAGGGTTTTTTTAACACATCTTTGTATGTTTTCTTTTTATTGTTTCTATGTACATGTCATTTTGCTATTTGATTTGTCATGTAGGCTTAACACAACAGAAATTATCCACTGCAGAATACGGTGTTACAGTGTGTCAAACTTGAAAGGCAAAATCAAGATGGAACACTTTATTATGATTCCCAGATCCAAGCTTAGATAACTAATACGTACATAATATGGTTGAGATTCAGCTCTAAAGAAACCAAGAGAGTAATGCCAAAATGAAACAAATCAGCTTAATCTCTTCCCAATGCTTAAATAGAGCCTTACAGAGGCTCTTCACATGAGGTATTTTAAAATTCTATCATTTCGCATATCAATGTTTGTAAAATGGTTAATTACACTGAAAATTGATAGGGCTCGATAATTAAGAATAAATGCCAATAGAGTTGAGTACAAACTGTCAAACATAATGACCAAGTGTAGGGCCTATCTTTCATCAGAAAGAGGGATACATATCGCACAATAGAATGCTATTGTTAAGTTTACTGTTACTACAGGGGTTGAAATGAAGCCGTAATTCAACATTTCACACTTGAAAAAATTATGCCCATATCGTTTCTGAACATACCGAAAGCCATCGGCACGTTCATCCTCTATGTACATTGTGACCATTATATCTTTAAATGTCTACGAAAGAATATTTCTATTCTTGCAATATGTATTTTTGTCTCACAGCTGGCAGGCTGCTCTATTGTGACCTCTCTGGAACCGACACAGCCTACTACTCTAACCTGCCTCCAGGGAGCCCAGGGCAGACTAAGATACCCGGAGTTGACATACAAAGTACAGCCAGTGACAGACGCCTTATGGATGTGAGCATATTCAACGACACAGTGTACTGGCTGAGGCGGGACGGTGTGGTAGTCACCAGAGACTACGCTTCGAGCAGTCCGACTTCCGTGCTGCATCCCATAACACAGAATGGAATCAGTTTGGAGAGAATGACCATCGCTTATGACTGACTGTAATTCTGCATTGTCGTCATGTCAAGTCACCGCAAAATCACCATAAGGAATGATAAAAATTATACAGTCATGTGATTTGCCCCATATTCAAAGTTATGAGTAAGACAAATTTAATGATTTATTATCTAGTGATATAATAATGATTTCATGATATATTTATTTTGACATGATCGTATAGTGTACTATCACGATCATCTGCTTGATGTAAATGGGATTATGTGAAATAGAAAGTCACACTGTCATTTACTCCACGATTGCTAATATGAGACTATTAAACAGAGGATAGTACGGATGTTATTAATTGACATTCTCTCTGGAATTTTCTTGTTTGCATTTATTTTGCTTTTCAAAACAAAATGATACGTTGCTGTAAAGAGAAACAAAATTAAACAAAATTAAAAGAGAGCAAAAGAAAAGTGGGTTCTCTAAGATGCTACATTATATCTATTATAGAACATTTGTTGGTGTCTAAATCATAATACTTGATTCTACAAGTATTGGGCTAGAGACCATTAACATTAGCATGGCTTGACTTGGCTGACGGCTTCATGGGGATTTAAGCTCAAGTTTGCTTCTCATTAAAGGTGGATTTCTGCAATAGTATGTAGAAGGTCAAAGATGTAAGGCATTGTTATGTGTGTGTGTGTGTGTGTGTGTGTGTGTGTGTGTGTGTGTGTGTGTGCAGTACGTGCATTACATGTTTCTGCTGGGATCTTGTAGTTTATCATTCTTCATCAATTTCAATATCAATGTACACGATAATGCTATTCAATTGAGGAGAACTGAAGATGAGACCAGAATCTATACAGCGTTCTGTAAATATGACGTTGTTTCCATATCTCATTAGAATATACTTCTTTTGTTAGCTTTAAAGGAAAACAGTAATGAAAACAAGAGATTGTCAAAACAGAGAGGTGAAGATATGATATAAAATATTATATAAGTATAAACAATCATGTATATGGGACATCTGGAAAAACAAGTGGGGTGTATTTATAACAGTGATTAGAACAGGTATGAATGAAATTTTCATATGCCATTTTGGTGTTATCTTCGTGATTAGCATCTCATTGCACCTGCGCAAAAACTGAAGTTATAATTAACCAATGTTAGCATTGGTTTCGTTTCCGCGCATTCGACATTCAGCTTGGTGATTATGGTAAAACAAGTGAATTTTCTTTGACAGCAAAAATAAGGAGATGATACCATATACCACTCCGAAATATTCAACTAAAAAATCATCGTGAGTCAGAACATTTGAAAAATACATTATCAATAATCGCTTCTGATGTATGCGTAATACGTGTTGGCTTAGAAATATGAGGAGACAATGCACATAAAGATAAATATTCAGCATTTTACTACCTGAGGTTGAAAGAAGAAGAAAATTAGGATTGAAAAATCAATAAACAATAACATATGAATTCATTTCTTCTTTAATCCAAGTTATCTTATTGTCTGTCAAGCAAATGTTTTTACCAGAGACAAGTACATGTACTGCTTTATAAACACTACTATTAAAATGTAGCCCTCAAGTTGTAAATGTATATGAGTGCCTGAATGTACGTACCTGAAACACCGAAAACTGCAACAGGGTGACACGATAATTGTTCCTACGACAGTTGCTTCGGTCTTATGTTCTCCAGGGACTTAGAATTAGAGTTATAGGGTTTATAGGGTTAGGGTTGTGATATGGGTTTAGGATTAGTTTTACGTGAAGATTGGGATTAGGGTTAGCGTTATAATATGTGGGTAGAGTCTATCTTTGTCTTAGCGCGGAGATGTTTCGTGGGAGCAATTGTCGCAGATTAAAATGTCATTGAACCCTCAAACAGACATCCGACCTAGAACGCACGCTGTTACCCACATGTGTCAATCGCCCTTGATTTAAGCTATCAACAAAGTGTAAACCTCAGCTATCAAAAAAGAAATGACTTGGTTAATGCACCCCGTCATTTTTTTTTTATTCAGGTTCGTTACCACGTGCAGGCATCATACACCTTGTTGAAAGCGAGTACACTGTAAGTACACTGTAGCTACTAGTATTGTTGTAGCTGATGTATCTATAACTAGTGAGGCTCTCGCGCTTCAAAGTTTGTTCCGTAGGATTATAATTCAAAGTATATCGTGTGCACATGTTGATGATTGTCAGAGTGAAGGGGATTTTGTGCTGATTTGCCTTTCCTTTGAATTGATTAATTGGTTTCTTCATCAGCATTGTACATGTACACATTTACATTTTCGATAGCATTTATGATATATATGCGTACATTGTTTACAAAGTTATTTTATCTTGAATGGATTTACAATGCTGTTTAATGGTAATGCAAAATATCATGATTTAATATTTTCATATGACTTGTGACAAAGGAGTCTGCATAAGAGAATTGAGTTTGAATTAAAAGTGTACGCTACACAATAAATGTCGCAGAAGGGCTATCCCCAACATTAGTGAAGCTCATTTTGTTGCAGCCCTTATATGCATGATAAACGATACATAGGGTAATACATAGATAATGAAAGAGGACAGTTAGATCTCTTAAGATATGGTAAAAGAGAGAGAAGAGGGAAGGGAAAGGTTTGACTGCTTTCAGAAATTCTCTTTACCTTTTAGTTCATGTAAGGTATCACCTTGATCACTGCCCGCTGAACGGGGGGGGGGGGGGGGGGGCTGAAGGAAGTGCAGATCCAACGTTTTTGGCTCGTCAAAAAAAAAAAAGGAAAATGAAAAAAAAAATCGAAAAAAGAAGGAAGTTCATGTACAGCTAATATGCATCATCATAATTTATTAACATTGATATCTATCGAGGAGCATTGTTTTGACAGCTTCTTATTTTTAACAGACTAAATCATTATAGCCTTTGTATTTCGAATATATCACACGGAAGAGAGTTCCAGAAATACAGAGTTGTTGTTGTTTTTTTCAATGTGTCCTGTAGAACAAGAGTATGTGTCCTTGTCGAACTAAGATCATGAGAAACAAAAAATGATTAACTGTCGGGTATATAAACAAAACTCAGAGTCAATTTTTAAAAAAATTTCCCTTCAGAGTTTTTAATTCTGCGAAAAAGGGATCTGAATGTTCATTAAAACCTGGGTTATTGTATAATATGCATGACATTCTTTTGTAGAAGTTGCATGTTTTAGTTTTTTGAAGTTGCTCAATATTGCAATATGAAATGTATGAAAATGAACTCATAAAGCAGGAATGAAATATTCATTGGAATAAAATACTTTAAGTTACTAGAGAGCGGAAGCCTACTGACATTGCAGGAAATCGTATGAAATAATTATGATGTACATAATGTTCTATTTCAAATTTTCATTTATAGTATTCTCAAGAAATAGATGTTTTCTTTTTGTTCTATTAATGAGCCATGCATCCTAATACTGAAATGCTGTGTATCTTTGTCATTTTCCGTTTGTATGAATGAATACAACCAGTCTCTTTTCAAATAACAAAATCGAATGATAATCTATCGCTCTACAACTACATTATATAATTGTATATACAATTGTGCTAATTCCGTTTAAAGGAGGTTTTATATCCTTTTAGGACTGACTGTAAGTGTAAAATGGAACAGAATACATTGGTATCGTCGGCTTTTTTTAAATTTTAATTGTAGTAGCTAAGATGAGGATGAAGTATCATCGTTGTTGAGAAAGGATACAAAGGGTCCCAAGTGGTTCAGTACTTGATTTATTGTCAAAAAGAGTGTGTTGTAGACAAGTCTTTTTGTTATTGTCAAAAAGAGTGTGTTGTAGACAAGTCTTTCTGTTATTGTCAAAAAGAGTGTGTCGTAGACAAGTCTTTCTGTTATTGTCAAAAAGAGTGTGTTGTAGACAAGTCTTTCTGTTATTGAAAATAGAAAGACCAGGGGGGTGTTTAATACAGCTGTTCATAAACTTACTAACGACTTACGAGCGACTGGTAATCAATTGTGATGTGCTACACTTATCGAAATTTCAATAATTCAGCACAAGAACTGATCACCTGTCGCTCGTAAGTTGTTTGTAACTTTAAGAACAGCTTTATGAAACAGGGCGGTGAGTTGGCTCAGTCGGTAGCGCGTCTGCCTCACGATCACGCGGCGCGGGTTCGAACCCGAGTCTGGACTGAGCAATGTTGTGTGTAAACATACCGTCCCCTCTAGCAAGAGGCAAAACATTCTGTCCCTCGGATAGGACATAAAATGGAGGTCCCGTGTATGAGAGAGTCACAGCTCATGCACGTAAAAGATCCCGCTTCATTCATTCATCGCAAAGAGCAGGGTGTCTAACCCGGTGAAGTGGTCCTACCCCACATCCAACTGGACCCCATGGAAGACCAGCTTAGTGTAGCTGAATATGGGCTATCCAGCCATCTTCACATATGGAAAATGAACAACAACAACAACAACTCCTGGGAAGAAAAGAGAGGAGAACTATGGCTGAAAATTAGAAAGGAGTCACTTTTTCAACATTTTAGCAACTTGTGCAATTTTGCATGCGTTTGGAAGTATGCCGGTTATGAGTGGAAGGTTACAAAATCAATATACGTTTAATGTACACTATAGAGGCGTAGTAATACTGCAATCAATTTGTTTCGAAAGAATGTTAGTAATAGTAGTGAGATGCTCTCTTGTGGGGCATGTCGACTACATTTTGTTCAGTGCAACACTTTCTTTGCAATGTAAAAGTGATATTTATGACAGCTTGATTAGAGCCATGTGTATACTGTAATGCACATGACTTGTTATGCACCCGGAAATGATCGTGGTTCAGTACATTATATGTAGCGTAAAAAAAAAATCACACAGTGCGTTATAGACAAGACATTAGGTCTTTATATTGCACACAAAAGACCAGGAAGTAGATATAGAACTAGTATTGGAAATTTAGAGGAATCTAGGGAGGAGTCATTTTTTGCGTCCGTGCAACTTTTGCAATTTTGCATGCGTTTTGAAATATGCCAGTTGTGAGTGAAAGGTAACAAATTTGTACTAGAGGTGTTGTTATATGATGTCAGCAATTTGTTTTAAAAGAGTTTTAGGAATAGGAGTGAAATGCTCTCTCGTAGTGAATGTCAAGTACATTTTGCTCCTTACCACACTTTCTAACACTTTGCACTGCACCAGTGGGATTTGTGAGAGCTTGAATAAAGTCATGTAGGGGAGATGCATGAGACGAGACACTTCTCGACATATTTTAACAAGTGTTTGTTACCTAATTAGAGTACAACTATAAAGATGTCTTGTACCTATGAAATTTTATTCTAAATGATTGCCTACTTTTTAAATCTTTTCCTAGAAAAAAGAAAAGTCAAGTTGCTCAGCACTCCCACAGTGTGAGGAGAGTTACGATGTCTTTAGGAGAGCTAAGCCAGCTTGGGAAGGCATGTGCCACTTTTTTGAAGAGTTCAGCCCTGATGTCAACAGATATGAAATAAAACATAAAAATATGAAATGAAAAAGAAATACACTTACAAGAGGCAAGAAATAAATGTTAGCTTTAAATGGTCTCATACTACATCGAATTACAGGAATATCTGGAAAGAGTTTCAAACACTCGTTTCATGCACTTTATCAACACTCCTCATAAGAATCACTCGTATTTTAATACAGTGAAATTTTGCTTTATAATATTTCGCAATGGGACTTCATTATATTAACGCATTACGTTTCCGTGTCTTAGATAGGATAACCTCTTGCATAATGAAGCCAAGCAAAAACACTTACGAAGTTAAAAAGGACCATTATTATAGACACATACAAAAGAAATGTTAAGGTAAATCATATTTTGGTAAAATAACAAACATATATTTTCCTTTTCAGAGTGCTTGAGTATCTATCAACCTCTGAGTAATTAATAGGCATGGCACATGAATAAAAACTACAGGCAAGTAATGTATCCATAGACGATTAACCAAAAATATGAACTTTGAGAGAATAAAATCTACTCTTCTGGTTTAGTAAAGTACAAACAGTTTCTGGTGCCATTGCAGCAGAAAAGTAGTCATTTATATCCAAGAATGTGTGTATACTGTTGACATCCGTATGTGAAAGGCAAAGATCATTTATAAAGGTAAATACACAATGATTCATGCCATCAGGGATTTGCTGATATTTCCTTTGGAGACCTTGCAATCTAATACAACCTTTGAATGGCCATTTAACCTAGAGTCAAAACGAAGGTTAAAATCATGCAACTCAAACCCTGATGTGCTTGTGAATCAAAATGGTGGCACAACTCTCCCAAGACTGCATTGCTAAACTCTCCTCAACGGGGCCATTTTACTTTACTTTCGCGTATCAAAATTAGCAAAATCAAAAACCCATCAAATGTATTAAAGATGTAACAATGGGAACTAGATTACACATAATCACTGACGAACCAATTGCTGTCATGTGAGTAATGGAAAAGGTAATACCTGAAACTCATCAATTCATTTTTTTTTTTTTTTTTGCTGTCTTCTGATTTTTTTTTTTTTGACCTGTGTCTTTGTTGTGCTGTACCTCCTCTCCTTGCTTAAGAGTGATAGTGATGTTAAGCACTACCAACAGAGGGCACACGTGCTGCATCTGTGAACTCTAACCAAGTTTGAGGGGGTGGCTCAACTCTCCTGCATCTCCCCGAACGTACATGCATATGATATACTGTTTTATATAGACTAGAATTTGATCGTGATCCAGTGCAACATTTAGCGTAAAATATATATATGTATTCAGTGTGTAATTTTGCATTTTGTAGTTTTGAAATATACCGGTTGTGAGTAGAAAGTTACAAATATCGTCAGCTGAAAAGCAGAAGGGCATTGTCGCATTCTAAGTTTGAAAGATATGTATGGTATTGTTGGATATGAGGATTGGGCTTGTAACTTTCTGCGAGATACTAAGATACCACTCATGATATACCCGTATACAGAGTATGTTATGCTTATAATGGGTACCATTCTTAGAAGAATTCAAAGTTTATTTGATGGAAATCGGTTTTGGAATGGCTGAGATAATGAAAAAGTACTACAAAGGAATCGTAATAAAAAGACGGTCCCACTCTTTGTTACGATCGATCTATTTTTGCTATTTCAAAACATATTTTCAACAAACAAACGTTAAATTCCTCTTGAAATTACATTTCTTTTCATAATCTCGCATATTAAAAACGGAAGTGTTAGGAAAGAGAAGTTAGGTCTCAACCAAAACTATACAATCTCTTAAAAGCATAAATAAAACGACACAAGTTATTGTCATGAAATAAGAAAAGCTAAATTAATCGAAAGTGGTAGATTTACTAGAATTGTTCCGAAAATCGGATTATATAGCACGCTTATCGTTTTCCTTAAAAAAATGAAAATGAAATATTTTGACACCACAATGAAGAGGAGATCAATTTCCACATCGTAATATCAATAATTTAATACGCCGAATGATTTTGATAACGCCCTTCTGGTTCTCAGCCGACGATAAGTACTAGAGGAGGTGTCGTTATACCGAAAGAATTTGTTTGAAAAAAAGTTTAAGTGATGGAATTAAAGTGCTCTCTTGTGGTGAATGTCTCATACATCTTCCTCCTTGCAACAATTTCTCAAATTTTGCAGTGTAACAGTTAGATTACTGATTTGTGACATCATAAATAAAGTCATGTACTGTACATGCACAGGACTCGTTATGCACCAGGATTTCATCGTAGTTCAGTACATCATTTAGCATAAAAATGCAGTGTGTTAATAATAAACAAGTCGTTCTATTGCCCTCAAAAGACCAGTAAGATTATGAATTAGAACGGTTGTTGGAAATTACGGATGATTAGATAGGAGTCATCTCTTGTGTGTGTGAAATTTAAGCAACTTAAGCAATTTTGCATGCGTTTGGTAATATGGTTTTTGTAAGTGAAAGGTTATCAATATATTATGTTGTAGAAGTGTCGTTATTTTGCCAGCAATTGGTTTGAAATAGTTTTATTAATAAGAGTATAATGCACTCTCGTAGTGAATGTCAAGTACATCCTGCTTCTTGCGACACTTTCTGACACTTTGCAGTGTATCAGTGTGATTTGTGACAGCTTGAATAAAGTCATATAGGGGAGATGCAGGAGACGAGACACTTTTGCTATTTTTGGAAATATTTCCATATCAATCCTTGTTTATAACAACTGTTTGTTACCAAATTGTGCCAGAGCCTGTGTTCTGCAGTGGCTGGGAAAAGTGTAGCGACACGAGAGGAGAAGAAGAACCAAATTAAAGTAGAAGATATAGTAATTGAAGAATGTTAAAATCATGCAACTAAAACCGTCATGTGTTTGTGGATGAAAATTGTGGCACAACTCTCCCCAGACTGCATTGCTAAACTCTCCTCAACGTGCCCATTTTTAACTTTCCTTACGCGTATCAAAATCAGTCAATCGAAAATCCATCAAATTTATCAAAGATGTAACAATGGGAACTAGATTACACATAACTCAGTGACTAACCAATTGCTGTTATGTCAGTAACAGAAAATTTGATACCTGAAACTCGTCAAATCATTTTCTGCTCTTTGGGTTTTTTGTTTGTTTGTTTGTGTTTGTTTGGTTTGGTTTGTTTGTTTGTTGTTTTTTTTTTTTGTTGTTGTTGTTGTTTTTTTTGATATTTTTCGTTGTGTAAGGGTTTTTTTGTTTTTGTTTTTGTTTTTGTTTTTGTTTGTTTTTGTTTTTGTTCGAGATAAACTGCCTTTTTTTTTTGAGGGGGGGGGGGGGACCTGTGTCTTTGTTGTACTAAACCCCCCTCTATACTTGCCTGTGCTTAAAGGCATTATTCACCATTTGCAGATGAAACAAAAGTCGAGCTGTAGTGCTTCAAAATATTTCTAAAATGTGAGTTAGGGATACAAAAATCAGCGCAAAAAAAAAAAAAAAAAATCAGTATAATCAATGTTAAGCATTGTGAAATAAACAAAATGTGAACAATAGTTAAGATAAAGTTGTCTCTAGGCTAAAGAGTCTACAGTTATGGTTTAAAAACAAAAGTAATGATATCTCGTCACCATTTAGGCTTTATTGCAATAAATGTTATTTGGTAGAATGTTTTGTGATACGATACAACTGACCTATACACATATGCATCACATGTGATAACTTGAACGTTTTTTGAATCACTGCTCCCGAAGGTAAACAGTAAGTGGCAGTGATGTTAAGCACTACCAACAGATGGCGCAAGTGCTGCATCTGTGAACTCTACCCAAGTTTGAGGGGGTGGCTCAACTCTCCTGCATCTCCCCGAATGTTCATGCTCATGACTGACTGTTTTATATAGACCAGAATTTGTTCGTGATTCAGTGCATAATTTAGCGCAAAAAAAAAGAATAATAATACAGTGTGTAATTTTGCATGTGTTTTGAAATACGCCGATTGTGAGCATAAAGTAGTTACAAATATCGTCAGCTGAGAAGCAGAAGGGCATTATCGCGTTCTAAGATCGAAACGGATGATACAGTATTGGTGGATATGAGGATTTGGCTTTTAACTCTCTGCCAGATACTGAGATACCACTCATGATATACTCATATACAGAGCATGTATTATGCCTATAATGGGTACCATTCTTAGAGGAATTCAAAGTTCATTTGATGAAAATTGAAGACCTGAATATAAAAACGACCCAAGTCCAATTTTTGGCCAAATTCAGTTTGACACGGGAAATTGTAGCTTTATGTATGGACTCATCTTGTGTATAAATGATAAATCCTAATTACCCCCGGAAGTGCCTGAAATGAATGAGTGAAATCTTATATGAATGTAAGAATGACCCAAGTCCAGGTCACTTTTACATTCATATCATAGCGCCCTCTCTTATCGCTTCTCTCATCTCCAGTCCATAATATTATTATTCAAAGAACGACCCAAGTCCATCACACAAAATGGCCTCTCCACAATTAATGTAAATGTTAATTGTCATAATAATATATAATTTAATATGTATGTGCAATGTTGCCTTCCCGTCACATTTAAATAGAATACGATTGGACAAATAGAAAAGATATGACGTCTTTTTAAGTTTACTCGAAATGGCCTTCCATGGACTTCGGTCGTTCTAATATTCAGATACCCAATTAATTTTGGAATGGGTGGCATATCCGAAAAAAAAATAATACAAAGGAATCGTAATAAGAACTGTGTCCCACCCTTTTTCACAATGGATCTATTTTGGATATCTCTTTCGAAACCAGCTTTCATCAAATAAACGTTGAATTCCTCTTGGAATTGCACTTTCTTTCATAAGTTATGCACATAATCTCGCCCCCCCCCCCAAAAAAAAAAAAGAAAAAAGAAAAAAAAAAGGTTAACAACGAGAGGATAGGTCGCGACCAAAACTATCCAATCTCTTTAAAGCATAAATAACGAAACAATCAATTTTCATGACATAAAGTCTTCTTTAAATCAAAAGTTGGTAGATTTACAAGCATTGTTTCCAACATCGGGTAAAATAGCACCGTTATCGTTTTGATTTTGAATCTTTTTCTAAAAATGAAAATGATCTAAAATTAACACCAAGATGTAAAGGAGATAAATTATTTTCTATATCGTGATATCAATAATTCAATATCCTGAATAATTGTGATAACGCCCTTCTGGTTCTCAGCCGACGATAAGTACTAGATGTGTCGGTATACCGCCAGGAATTTGTTTTAAAAAGAGTTTTAGTAATAGGAGTAAAATGCTCTCTGGTGGTGAATGTCTAGTACACCTTGCTCCTTGCAACACTTTCTCAATGTTTGAAGTGCACCAGTTAAATTTGTGATTTGTGACAGCATACATAGGAGTCATCTTTGTGTGTGTGTGTGAAAATTGGAGCAACTTAAGCAATTTTGCATGCGTATGCTAATATGCTGGTTGTAAGTGTAAGGTTGTTTAAAAGTGTCGTTATATTGCCAGCAATTGGTTAAAAAAGTTGTATTAATAAGAGTATAATGCACTCTCGTAGTGAATGTCAAGTACATCCTGCTTCTTGCAACACTTTCTAACACTTTGCAGTGTACCAGTGTGATTTGTGACAGCTTGAATAAAGTCATGTAGGGGAGATTCAGGAGACGTGCCACTTTTGGTATTTTTGAAAATATTCTAACTAGTGTTTGTTACCAAATTGAAGTAGAAGATATAGTAATTGAAGAATGTTAAAATCACGAAACTCAAACAATCGTGTGTTTGTGAATGAAAATTGTGGCACAACTCCCCCAGACTGCATTGCTAAACTCTCCTCAATGTGACCGTTTTTTACTTTTCTGACGCGTATCGAAATGAGCAAATCAAAATCCATCAAATTCATAAAAGATTACAATGGGAACTAGATTACACATAATCACTGACGAACCAATTACTGTTCTGTGAGTAACAGAAAATTTAATACCTGAAACACGTCAAATCGTGTTCTTCTGTCTTTTGATTTTTTTTTTTTTCGTGACCTGTGTCTTTGTAGCGCAGTGTCCACCTCTACTTGCTTGTGCTAAAATGACAGTAATGTTAAGCACTACCAACAGAGGGCACAAGCGCTGCATCTGTGAAATCTAACCAAGTTTGAGGGGGTGGCTCAACTCTCCTGGATCTCCCCGAATGTACCTGCACATGACTTACTGTTTTTTATAGACTAGAATTTGATCGTGATTCAGTTCATCATTAAAAAAAAAAAGTATATAATGTGTAATTTTTGCATGCGTTTAGAAATATGTCGGTTGTGAGTAAAAAGTTACAAATATCGTCAGCTGAAAAGCAGACGGGCATTATCGGGTTCTAAGATTTAAAAGGGATGATATTGTATTGGTTGATATGAGGATTTGGGCTTTTAACTTCCTGCTAGATACCAAGATACCACTCATGATTTAGTACAGAGCATAGTGTGGGTAACATTCTAAGAGAAATTCAAAGTTTATTGGACGAAAATCGGTTTTGAAATGGCTGAGACTTCAAAAAAAAGTAAAGCAGAGGATATCGATGTATTTTAGATATCTCAGCTATTTCAAAAATAACATAAACGTTATCATTCCTTATCATTCGTTATAATTCCATTATTCCTCTTAGAATCACAGTATCCTCTTTCATGAATTATTGTCATTATTTCACACACAAAAAAAAAAAAGTTAGAAAAGAGAAATTAGGTCTCAAACAAAACTATACAATATCTTTAAGTATAAATACACAAGGAAACGATCCATTTTCATGAAATAGTAACTTTATCTAATAAAAAGTGGGTAAATTTATCAGCATTGTTCCAAATATCGAGTAAAATGGCACCTTGCGGTTTTGATTTTTAACATTTTACTAAAAATGAGATTTTCAATAGTGACACCATAAAGTGATACGTCATATCAATAACTTAATACCATGAATAATTGTGATAAAGCCGTTCTGGCTCTCAGCCGACGATATATACTAGAGGCGTACTTAAACTGCAAAACAATTTGTGTCAGAAAAGTGTTAGTAATAAAAGAAATGATTTCTTGTGGTGAATGTCTAGTACAACTTGCTCCTTCCAACACTTTGTCAAACTTTACAGTGTTATAGTGAGATTTGTGGCAGCTTGAATAAAGTAAATTAGGCTTACTGTACATGCGCATGTTATTGACTTGATTTCTTGATGATTTTTGTATTTACAGTGGAGATATGAATACATTATGAATATACATATATTTGTATATTTTGTAGATATATCTGTATATATATTTATATCTAAGATATATATATATACATACATATATGTATATAAATATACATATACATATATCATAGTGAAAGAAACGCTCTTGATCTTCTTCACCTTTTTTATCAATCGAGCCTTCAGCCTGTCACCAGGCCTCCATCACGGTCTACCAACAGATCACTCATTACAATGTTTGTCCAAGTGGCCTAATGTGCGATGATGTACAGCGCAATACTATACAATACTATGACACCACTGTATGATAATCTCCTGAAGTATCACATTTATTTACTTAAACACAAAAACACAATCTAAAATTATCTCATCAACAGAAACATCATGGATAAAAAATGAAAACAAACATTCAATTCCTTTATCAAACTTCTGCTTCATGATAATCATACTTTGCCAAACAACAACAATAAAATAATTATTAGGTTCAAAACTGAAATTGAGCAGGCTCTATCAAAATTCTTTCCATAATAAATGCGTACTTTCAAAGCAGTAACAGTATCCTTTTAGAAGTTATTACAGTTGGAATTGTAGGGTGTGCAAAAGATTTTCACGAAATGCAAAAGGCATCTGAGACTCCTGATCACACTCACACTATGTTAAAAAAACTGGATGTAGAAAATCTGCTGAAAACCCTGTTTCCCATCATTTTATCATCGCAAACTTAGGAGTAGTGTATAAAAATTATTTTTTTTTCAATTCAATTCAATAGTTTATTTATTTCCATCATCAAAAAGAAACTGAAAAGTTTACATAATCCAAAGTGATACAATTCTTTTTCATTTCTTACCCTCGTCTGATAAAGGATTTCTTTTCAAATACGATCATGCACGAATAATGTCATAAAAAAGGTACCATGCACTTTGCCATGGCAACAAAAATAGTAAATAATCACAATGATGGAAAACACTGTTCCACTAAAAAAAGCCAAGCTTGTAAGACGTGGAACACTGGAACAAAACAACAACATCATCAATTTGTTATACCAATAAAACATATTCATTTTAAATTCGTCTATATACTATTGTACATTTACTCATTGATATAATGATGATGATACTATAGAAAGAAGAATTATCCTTCTGGAAAATATAGATGATCAAAATTGGCTTGTTTGACTATTGTCATTTTTTTTAGTCCTTACATAAGATCAGGTGGTGCGACTTTTGGTGGTTTTGTGATGGACGGTCACATTATATGCCTATTATACATGTACGAATACATCTTTCTGGTATATTCTTTCCAAAATATGATTATTCAATTTATGATTATATTTCTACATTATGAGTGCATATTGGGTATGCCGACTCACGTGTGCGTGTGTGTGTGTGTGTGTGTGTGTGTGTGTGTGTGTGTGTGTGAGGGTTTGTGTGTATAGATGTGTGCATGCATATCTATAGACATATTGGGTATAGGATAACCAGCCTTCAAACACATCGGGTTCTGGCGTGGCATCAGTGGTTGTAAAATGAACGATGAATCATATTAATGGCATCCAACCTTAGAATAACGAATCTTCGGACTGAAGAGCCTTCGGAATAACGAATCTTCGGAATAACGAGCTGTAATCCTATAGACATAAGATTTGGTATAGGATAACCAGCCTTCAAACACATCGGGATCTGGGGTGGCATCAGTGGTTGTAAAAACGATGAACGAACGATGAACAATGAACCATATTAATGGCATCCAAACTGAGAATTAGTACAGTGCCATCTGCTGAACAACAATTATATACAGTGAACTAGGACAAACCAAATGCAAGATATGAGTCAATTTTAGGGGATATCGTTTTTCAGATATAGTAACAATTTACTAGAATTAACGATGCACTGCTGTTTATGCTTGATAGACACACATGTTAATACATGCATATTATACATGCATATACACACTAGAGCATTATGATTATGTAGGGCCTACATATTCATTGATAACATTAACTGCTTTTTAAAGTTTCATAACGTTTCATACAAAGTGTATAAAAACAATATTTGATTTACTTTGTCAAACATTGACAACAACAATAAAAATAGAATGATTTGGTCGGAATCGTTTCCCGAAGTCGGTATTTTGTTTCATTTCCTTTCATAGGTATTATTTCATTTCACGATATTTCATTTCGTTTTATATCATTTTATTTTGTCAGTATACAGTGCTACAACGGCTAGAAAATGGCGGTATAACATGTGTACATAATCATCGTGCATTATGCGCAGTCCATACTCAGGTCTACATGAGAAAACATAGAAAGCAATGTCATGTTGAATCCACATTAAAAGACAGAACACATACTGTTAGTGGAGCAAAGAGAAAATAAGTGGAAAGCAGCGGACCGTCTTCATAGGCATAGCTTCACTAAGTAGATGAGTTTATGGAATGATGGTCAAGAACGAAACAAATAAACTCTCGCAATGGTGCGTTTACACCATGTTCCCGGCAGCCATGGCAGCCACGTTTCATGCTACCATGGACAAAACAGAATGGACGTGAGATAATGGGGTGAGACGGGATAGGCAAACATGACAGACTGTGGATGCCGTGTTAGATTTTTAACATGTCCAAAAAAAAAAAAAAAATGTCAAGTCAGTCCTGGTGCTTATGAGGATTTCTGTGTGACGTGGTAAAATAGGGTGAACGCAACGAAACACGACGGCACGTAATAAGCCGTAACAAAACAAAATTCGCGACACTGCAATTATTTCTCACTCTCTCTCGTAGCAAGGACGCGTAGCTGAGATGGATATTCTTCGAAAATTTTAATCAGACAAAGACATTCTTAATGGGGCTAGCAATGAAACAAATCCAAAAGGTTTCATTTTACTCTATCTGACGATGATTTTATTTTATTTTATTTTATTTCATTTTATTTTATTTTATTGGTTCCTGCATTATATCATTGCTCATGCAGATACATAAACATATATCATATACATTAATGGTACCATACATATAAATGGATATACATGAACATTAGTTGCTAACAAAATGAGTTTTTTCATTACCTTTAGAATATACAGCAATACATTTCTTCATTGCCTGTACAATGTCCAACAGAACAGTGATGCAATGAATAACGCAGAAGGGCTACAGCTTAAGCATTGCTTGATTTGCATACAGCCCTCGTACATAATACATAACATATAGGAAAATAGGGGGAGGGATGACTTGCATAGAGATAGGTTGGGAGAAAGGAAAGAGGAGAGGTCTGTCTGCTTTCGCTAATACACAAAGTTAGATCACCTGGATCACTGAATAGTAAAGCATGGCAAAGTATTTTCTCACTGAGGTACAGGTGAACAGTTACAGGTCATGGTCGGTTACATAACATTACGCAATAAATTCATAACAACGATAATTCCACGAGGGACCTTAAGGCCGTGTCACACCGTTCCGGGCAAGCTACGTGGGCTTGTGGCGAGGAGGTAGTTTCCAGCACGTAGAAGATTTTCAGCGGGCAAACAAGAATGTTTGAAATTTTCATTCATGCCTTGTCATACCGTACGGGGGAAGTTTTGCGGCTTGACTTGTGGGGAAACAAATTTATGTTTGTTTGATAGATACTTTATTTTCTGCAAATCAATATACATAAGTTACATAATCATGAAGATGCAGGAAATATACAAAGTAAATTCAACGCAGAGTCGTTTGACTTGCATAAACCACGATACATATAAGTACATAATCATGAACATGTAGGAAATATATAAAATAAATTTGACACAGTCTTTTGACTTGCATAAACAACGATATGAAAGAAATATAATATACAATATGCATGTCTATGCAGCAGTGATAAGAATAACATTTATAGTTAAGAAACGATTATGCAGAGGGCCGCCATTATAAGCATTTCTTGAAAAGATGGCCGGCCCGAGGAAAAGATAAGGACGTACTAGATTCGTAACAATATAAATTCTGCTGCGAAGGTAGCAGGGGGAAAATAAACTCTAGTGTGTGATGGTGGTGGTGGTGAATGTGTGTGCAGGTGCTTGAAGGTGCACAATGGCAGATAAGCTGGAATTTAGAATAATAAAATTGGTTTACTGAAAGAGGGGACGATATGCGTTGTTGCTATCGGGAGACCAACATTAGTTGTATAATGTGTTTGTTTTTAGTTCGTATTTGAAGTATACTGTAATAAAATGTACTTCTTTAAGTTTGCTTTAAATGAAAACAAGGAGGCACATTGTTTCAACTCCTCAGGAAGAGTGTTCCATGTATCCGGACCTTGATGTCTAATCGACTTTTGAGCAAGTAAAAGCTTCGGATTACTTAAATGAAAATCATGGGAACGACGGGTAGGGTATAAGTGAATATGGTTATTGGTTACTAGGGTATTATGAAAAAATGGTAATAAATTTCGAGTGTGTTTATACATAAATATGGCCGTTAGGTATAGATGTATATCATGGGCCTTCAAAGTTTTTAGGCGATAAAATATGGGATCAGTGTGAGCAAAACAAATTTGAATATGTGCATATACGAAGAGCCTTTTTCTGAAGAAGAAAAATTGTGTTCAATTTTGTTTTGCTACTGTTGCCCCATACAATATTACAGTACATTATTATGGTAAAAATAAAGTGTTATATAACATAATTAAAGTTTGATCATTAATTAAATATTTTATTCTTCTTAAAACACCAGTTGCTTTAGATATTGCTGTTCTAATATTCTGAACATGAGTATTCCAAGTTAGATTGCTATCTAGGGTCACTCCTAGGAACTTGGTTGAATGTTTCTCAGCAATGTTTATATCATCAATAAAAAATACTTTGAGGAAGGGTGTGTTGGGATTGCAACGTATGAAAGTGTATTAAACATGTCTTATCAATATTCAGTGAAAGCTTATTACTTCTAAACCATTTCGAGATGTTGCTTAATTCCGTATTTAATGTATCAACCAGTGTTACAATGTCCTTGTGGGAATAAAAAACATTGGTGTCGTCTGCAAATAAGATGAAATTTAAACGAGGAGAGGAGTTGATAATATCATTAATATAAATCAAAAAGAGTAGGGGCCCGAGGATAGATCCCTGAGGGACACCGCATGACACGTTAGAATATGTTGAGTGAGTGGATTTAAATGCAACATATTGTTTTCGATGACTTAAATAACTTCTGAACCACGACAGAGTAATCCCTCTCACACCATAAATATGTAATTTTTCAAGTAAAATGTCATGATCAATAGTGTCAAACGCTTTACTAAGATCCATAAAAACTCCAATTATGTGCTCCTTTTTAGTAAGCGCATCAATAATATTATCAACAGATTTAATTATAGCATATAATCGGTAGAAAATCCTTTCCTAAAACCAAACTGATTCGCATTTAATATTTCATTTTCAATCATGAACGAGTGGAGACGCTTGTAAACTACTTTTTCTAAAATTTTCGATATTGCAGATAACAATGAAATGGGTCTTCTAATTTTTCACCATTAAGGGATCTTCTCTTTTATATATGGGGATAACTTTGGCCGTTTTGAAGGAGTCTGGATACTTTCCGTTGAGTAGGGATAGATTGAATATATGGGTGAGAGGGGCTGCTAGGGGGTAAATTATTTTTTTCAACAAATTCACACTTAAGTTATCAGGCCCACAGGAATTACTACATTTCAAAAATCGAACAATATCAATAATTTCCGATTCATTAATTGGAGTAAAAAACAAAGAATTTTGATTACTTTCAGATAAATAATCTTTATAATTCTTTATATCATTTATGGGAATAGATGCTGCCAAAGAAGGACCAACATTAACAAAAAAATTGTTAAAAATATTTGCAATTTGGTCAGGATTGGTAATAACATTATCGTTATGAGTAATGCTGTCAGGACATTCCGTAGGTTTCTTTTTCAGTATTTCATTAACGGTCCGCCAAAGAGCACTTTTATCATCCTTATTAGATTCGAGTTTATTCGAAATATATGGTTTACGTGAAACTCGAATCAAAGTAGTTAGTTTATTTCTATATATTTTGTACCTTTTCACGTTTTCAGGAGTAGGTTTTCTCAGAGATATTTTATAAAGACGGTTTCGAGTGAGAATAGAACATAAGACCTTGAGTAATCCAGGGTTGCCGAGCTTTTTTCCTTCCATTTCTTTTGGGAGTTAAAGGAATGTGTTTATCACAATAATCTAATAATTTTTGTAAGAAAATTTCATAAGAAGAATAAACATCTTGGAGTTCAAAAACGTCATTCCATTGTTCTTCAAATAAATCTTGATTCAATGAATCAATATTATGTGGCGTTTCATTTCTATGCATTTTCAAATATTGTTTGGGTTGGTGGCGTATTGGGGTTGTTACAGATTTATCATTAATCATAAAAATTGGTAGGTGGTCGGATATATCTGAATAAATAATGCCGTTCGTACAGGTTTCCGTTATTACGTTAGACATTATGTTATCTATTAATGTTTCGCTATGGGTGGTGTTATTTATTCTGGTGGGCTTATTGATGTGGGGATGCAGTGAATTGGAAAATAATATGTCATGGAAATGGGTGGGTTGTAATAAATCTATATTGTAATCTCCCATCAAGAAAATGGATTTTCTCTCTCCAAAGATTTCATTAACACAATGGTCGAAGTTATCAAAAAAAGGTTGAATGTCATTTTGTGGAGGACGGTAAATGGTACCAACTATAATATTTTTTTTTTCATTATCATTTAAGATTTCAATAAATAAACTTTCTGCTTCCTGAATACACAAATCAGTTCGAATTTTGAATTCAATTTGATTATTGACGTACATGGCAACCCCACCTCCTTTGCCATGCTTTCTATCATTACGAATAAAATTATAATTTTCAATGCCAAATAGGTCCGGGGAATTGGTGTGCAACCATGTTTCGGTAACTTCATGACGGAAAATGGGAAATCATTGAGGGAACTTAAAAATAATTCAAATATTTCAAAATTTTTATTTAAACTTCTTATATTAAAGTGAATTAAACTGAAATTAGCACAAATCTGATTTGCGTTATTGAAAGGAAATTGACTGTTAAATTCGTTGATAGTGAAGTACTGGCTTGTGTGGTTCACTAGCTGTTTGGTCATCTATTCCAAAATCAGAATCCATTTACGATGAGTGACAGTACGTGATAGCTGCATATCATGCTGGTGCAACGTGAAGTGCAGTGCACATCGTATGCACGGGGTGTATACGATGAGGTGCATCGGTGCGTGGTGTGCTGTAACAAACTATAAAGGAGTGATTGAATCGAAATACTTAGAGCCAGAGTCAACATAATTACGTTACTACTAGTAGTCATTTAACAAAAACAAACAAACAGGGGAACTTAGCTATAAATCTGCGTATAAATGCACATTTAACTATTATTGACCTTATTGAGTCCTGAATGTACCATACAAACTCTACCAAAACTCCTGCACTGGATTTACTATCATAAGAATAGAACATAATAAAATCTGGTTCACCTGTAACATACAAATGAAAAGGTATTTAGCATTCAGCGACAACTAAAAATTAGCTTCTCTCGGAGCTCTTTGATTAGGGGTGTGAAACGTTGAAATGCGGTTATTTCAGATCATCCTGTATAATAATTGCTTTCGCAATGACACCGCATGCATACCAACCATTGACATTTTCTAAAGTTTCCGCTCTCAATGTAGTGCAGGTGCCTAGTCCAACATACAAAGCGTCACTTGTAGTAGTTTGTAAAATGGATCACCGATTGTCTGTTGACCTGTGAAAAGGCCTACACTTAAGGGCTCACACCCGTAAATACAATGGAATGTCCCAGACCCCTTCACAAATTCGTACCAAAGATACCAAAATAAATGAAGAAAAAAATTAATTAAAAATCAATGATGTAGTTTGGCAAAAAACTGAATAGCTGTAGATATTGAGTATGAATTCCTCTACAAATTGCATTTTGGTTAGAAGATGAAAGCTTTTCTGGTGGAATTTGAGGGGACTATATTTCATTGGGTACGTGTACGGAAAATGGGTGATTTTTTGAGTGACAAGAACTCGTAGTCTGGCTTTTCGGACCCCTGGACAGAATTTGAACTGAAATATCCACCCTGAGAATTTTATGGATGAAAGGGTACATCTACCTTATCCAGGTTAGTGAAGCTGAAACACCTCATTTCTCCCAGCTATTTTACAGAATTTTTTGAAATTTGATTTTTAACACACATCCCTATGGGGAAATATTTATGGGTGTGAGCCCTTAAAGGTTAGAGACACACTGGAGCACACCGTAGGGCCAGCACGGCCAACCACCGGACCCCCCCCCCCCCCCCCCCCCCCCACACACACACACATGGTTTTATACCATATGAAAGGAGTGGAAGGGGGCCCGGCAGCCGACCACGCCGACCCCACAATACACTCCAGTGTGCACCATACCTTGACAATATATATTACACCAGAAGAGGAAAAAGAAAAAGAAAATATTAAGCACAACCACTTTGGCAGTTGACAGGAAAAATGCGGACATGCGTTAAACAGTATACTGATGGATGGGCCTCCGCATTGCTAACGACTGTAACAGTATGTACGGATTGAAGTCGGGGTCGGATAATAGACCGATTTGATTCTGCAGTACACCCTAGGACTATCGCACTTTGCCTCATAAAACAAGAGAAAGAAAAACGAATACAGACTTTATTATACAACACCTCAGAAAGATGTCGAATTATGATTGGCCAAGAACATGTCACATGACATTCAATAGAAAATACCTATCAAACTCATTGAGAGTGACAGCCATACAATAGGCCCCTGGCATGGGCCTATTGCACGGCTCGAAGGTACTATAGCACGGCTTCGCGGGAGGCTACTAATGCATGCCCGCTCACAGAGTTCTGTGGCTCACACCCGTAGCAAAGCGCCAGCAAACTATACATTGTACAGTGTACGTGCTGGCCGGCTGCGCTGCGCTGCCGGTAAGTCTCACAGACCAGGCGCGGCGGAGTACTGCAACGTTAACGTGTACGCGCAGTTACTTTACCTAGCTAGTTGCATGTATCGCGGCCTTTATACCTACTGCTGTGTTTTTACTTTTGACTCGGATCTGCTACGTGGACCACAGTGATCCCAAAATCAAGACTTCATTTCAAGTTGAGAAACCGTAATTTGATTATTTTTCTGTGTTTTTATACAAAATCATTTTCGGAAATAGACAAAGTCTAGACCTACTACTAGATCTACATGGGTACCGACATCTCAGATCGGCCTAACATTTTTTAACAGTCAGGCCTAACTCGATCTAACGTTTGCGTAGAATGGGTATAGACCCGGCGGAGTTTGTGATTCCTGTGACTGTGTGGTCGAATCATGACGAGTGTTTGAAAGCAGTACACAGGGTGGTTTGCAATTCTCTGCCTAATTGTTACATTTATTTTTGGGCCTTCCTGAGTTGGCGGTCACTAATTTTGTATTGTGATTGTGGACAAGGTGTTGTATAAAACGAATAATTTATGATTTTGTTCGTGCATTGGGGCACGTAATACCGCACTTCGCGCGAGATTCGCCACTGGTCTATTCAACGCGGCGCTACGCGCCTTGTTGAATAGACCAGTGGCTCATCTCGCGCCTCGTGCGATATTCGTGCCCTATGCACTCACAACTCATAAATTATTCGTATACCATCTACTACACAAACAGTTCGGAGATATTCAACATAGAATCTGTAGTTCATGAATACACCCGATTGTATGATGTAGTAATCAATAATGTGAATGGATACAATAGCGAAAAATTATAAAAAAACGCCGAACTGTGCCGTTGTTTAATTTGATTTTGTTTTCAGTCCTGTCTTTGGGGCGACAGTAGTATCAACACATATGCTAGGTTAAGCTCACTAAACCGAGCGTCATACTAAAATTATCTATTTAAAACCTAATCACTGAATAAATGTGATACCAATGATGATCGACCGGGGCTCAAGCTCTATTGCGGATAATATAGACGTCGACCAGTGTTTACAAAATATCTTAAAGAGGCAAAAATGTGTCCGACACCTGCCCGTACTGATTCAATACTGCGTATACCAAAAATTTCATACTGAATTGACTGCTTAGCAACAAGAAAGATTATGGCAGTCAGAGTTTTTCTAATACGTATTCAGATCGAGGTGTTAATCGTGCAACATCTGGTAGCCAGAAATTACCCCTTGGTATTTGTACAAAAAGTTAGAATGAGCGCGTTGACCGCAGTGACTCAGTACTGTGTATGCTACATCTATGATACTCAAAGGACTGCCTATATAATCACAAGAAAAATAATGACAGCCGGAGCTGCTTTAACACATATATTTGAGGGCGTTAATCATGTAACAACTGGTGGGCAGGAATTTGCCCCTTGGTATGTGTACCCATAGTGACAATGTAGTAGACCAGCCAAACCTCAAAAAAGGCTCTAGATAAGGATTCGACGGCATTTTTTGTTAATGCTCCGTTCTCATACTGAAAGTCTTGCAAAAATACTAAGGAATAGCGTACGGCCGGATGTCACGCGCGTTTTTGCCGGAAAATGTCATTTTTAGCACAAAATTCAGAAGCATGTAAAAAATCACCATTTTTATTTTTTGCTTGCATTCAATTGATATTTGAAAGATCATGAGTTTCAATTGTCCCTTTTAATGAAATTGCAATTTAAATGTGTTTCCTTAGCATTTTAAAAAGTCATTTTGTACAGCCATATATGGGGCTCTCAAATGTTTGGGTGTTGTTTTCTCGAAATAATATTCACAGATTACTTAACGTTCTGCAAAGTTTGCTTTTCCCAACTAATTAGATGATCTTCCAAAAGTACTTAAATGTTTTATAAAACTACAAGTGCTTCTTTAATTGAATGTGTCAATATTATTTCTAGTTTTCTTGAAGAAATCTTTACTTTTAATCAAAACTCTGAACTTGCAGGAACTCAGAAAATGCATTTTCCGAGCATTTTCCAGTAGCCCCGCGCAGCTTGTGTGCGCGCGAATACTTAATACGTGTGCGTACGTCTACCACGCACTACCCCTACGATCTAGCTACATACAGGTAAAATCTCTCGCGCGAGAGCTGCATGATGTTTCGGTCGTTGAGTTGGAAACGTGGTGACTGGAAAAGGGACTATTTCCTTCGAATGTAAGTAACTTTGTAAATAAATACATAGTTCCTTATTGCACTGCATAACGGAACTTAAAAATCTGTTTTGATCTATTAGTTAGATATACAACTTTGATCTGAGACTTGGTTAATATCAAGGTTCAAGCGCTAGTACTACGTTAGGCCGATGTCTTTAATTACTGTATTTCGCACCGATCCCGTGGGCGCGGGCATGCCTACCAACCCCCGGGCCGCCACCCGACCGTGCCGGCGGTGTTTGTTAGTGGAACAGCGATTATTCCGTAAAGCACGTCTTGACACGGTGCGAAAAGAGGCCTAACAAACATTAGGTCTACGTCTAGATTTAGGTGTCTTGTTAGTTCGATCTAGGTTTGTAATTTATGGCCTCATCACATGCAGTTGGACTGAATCCTCGTCTACTGTTAGGTCTAATCTATCTAACGGTAATACACTCTCTCTAACTGTTAATACTAACGTTAGTGTTAGACATTCTAGCTAGTAGGGGTAGTGTTACTCTAACGACGAATGTTAGTGTTAGTGCTAGAATGTACGGCTACGCCTGTTATTATGCCAAAACAATTCAATCGGGCTAGGCCCTATGACACTAGTAGTATAATCACAATGAACTTAACACCTAACGTTAGCACATTAGCAGTTGTATAACGTGGACAGTACAGGTCCACTACTACTAACGTTACTGCGCTGGTTAGATGTATTTATATTTGTAGGGCTAGAGCCAGGTCCAGGGCAAGGGGCTGTAGACTATACAGAAGATGTAGATGTAGATCTACCAACGTTTTAGAGTCTAATAGTAATATACTAGACCTACAATATAAAATCTAGGGCCGGGGTCTGAAGCATAAATAGCTGGCGTCTGGAATTAGGATCTAGGTCTAACCTTAGTCAAGATCTGGGCCACTGATTCTACCTAACGTTAGAGGTTTCTAGTAATCTACTACTCATATCTAGGCAGTTTTGTTGTAAAGACCCAGCTTACTAGGCCTAGCTAGACCTAAGTTTAGGCATCTAGAGGTTCTAAAATCTATGCATAATTATACTATATATGTAGGCTAACTTTGATCAAAAAGTTCATGTTAGATCTAACATTAGAAGATCCTAACATTAGCTCTAACGTGAATTATCTAGGCTAATATTAGTCTCTAGAGCAGAGGTCTAAGGTTGATTCCACTCTTTCTGGTATTTGTAGACCTGTTGGTTCAGAAAAAGAGTCTAGGATTTAGGCCTAGGTGTTTTATATAAAAGCGAGTCTACAACCAAGTGATCTTGCCATTCAAATATGCCTGAAAGAGAGAGAGAGAGAGAGAGAAAGTGTTCAGTCCTGACTGCCAACCTCTCCTAATCTGTGAATCATTTACATGTACTCTTCTAGTTTACAAATAGATCTAGTCAAAGAGAAACTATTTAGAAATGTCTTTACTCATAAGTACCAATTTCTTATGTTAATGTCTCAAAGAATAAAGGTTCATTTGAAAAAATGTAAATATTACATTTTTAATGGATCATTTATACCGACTCACTGAAACCTAAATATCTTCTTCTTTTTTAACTTTTTAAAAAGCTAAAAAAAAAAAAATCATCTTAATGAAAGAGATATATTTTTAGTTATAATTGATTTGCATGGGAAACAAAGAAAATTATGTCAATGTCAAGATGACTTTTCAAAACAATTAAATTTCAAATTGATTTTATTTTTTGTTCACTATTAGCTTATAATGCTCTGCTTTAAAGATGAAAAAAAAAATTATTTGAGTCATGTTGATTTCTGTTTTCAGCTAGATGTACCAACAAGTGGACAGACTGAGTCTTGTCTTCAAACTTCACCAAAGAGAGAGACATATGCCTATTCTGACTTGCCAAATGTAAAGACTGAGCTCTTTCTACCTGCAACAAATTGCAGAACAACCAGAAGGTAAGAAACGGTAAATGTTGAAATGGCGGTCTAATTTGAAATATCTTTTAAATACTAACTTACTAAGTGTTTGATTATCAACTGTATCACTTCAGTGCCCAGTTGAAAATAATGCCAAATCTAAATACATTGAGTATCAAATATTCCTATTCCATTTGAATAAATTGTAACAAGCATGTTTTCGCTTTGACAGTTGCATTACAATGCAGTGTACAAATACTTTGCAAACAAAGAGAGGAGAATAATCTTATACACGTGTATCTCCATTTATATAATAAGGGGAGCAAATCTATGATCGGATGTGTATTCTTGTTTTCTTGTAAATTCATTGCATGTTCTATTGTAGAGGATCATATGAAAGAACGGTATTCTATCTACTGAAGATGAGATCATATAAAAATCAAACATAAATGTAATCAAGTAAGATATTATATGTAATGAAATATTTCTCAACCATGTCAATTGGCACAAGTGTTTAATGTGTGCACAAATGAAAATACGTCTGTAGTCACAGATCAATTAACTTTCCATTGTTATTATGTTGCGTTAAGTATGACGTAAGGGTGATATGCTGTGATGTATTGTTCTTTATTTTTATCAAGGTGTCACCAACAAATGGACATGCTGAGTTTGAGATCACATCCACTAGAGTGAGGGGGAGATAGAAAGATGTCTTGACTGCGATGTGAATGCCCTTTCCAGCTCAGAAGTAAGTGTCATCGATTTGAAATTAGGAATATCATCTCATGAATACAAATCGATTTATGCAAGGAAATCATATCCTAATCCACATACAAATGAGAGCATGATACAATCAAATATTTGTGTACAGGAATTACAGGTGTCAAGATGACTTCCATCCTACATAATTCATTTTCAGTAAGATATGGCTTTAGAGCATCAAAGATGATGATAACAATGACAAGATTAATGTATTACATGTAAGACAAATTAATGTTGACAGTGACCTGAAGATCCAAAATCTCATACTAAGGGATTCATGAGATCGTGATGATTAATTCTAATTCAGATGATGAATGTGTTTGTTTATGTTGCAGTATGATTATCCTGTTTCACTCATAAAAATGATAACTTATTTAAGTTTTTGTTAATTGTATTTTCGACCAGAATTAGCACAAAGTGGACAAAATGGACCCTGCAAACCACAGCCAACTACGGACAAGAGAGAGAGAGAAAAAAAAGAAAGAGAGAGATGTCCTGACTACCAACCTCTAATCTGTGCATCCTGCACTCTATTTCGAAAGGAAATGTGGGAGGTAAGCAATAATACATGTACATGTAAAATGTAAACCCCAAATATGTTGGAATATTTTGTCAAGCCTTTGACATCTTGACCAAATTTTTGACTGTCGATCGTTCATTGGGCAGAAAATTAACGCATGTTTTGCTAAATGAATGCAGTACTGCATATGCATGTAGTCAATCACTCCAACAACGAAGATTTACATGAATTAACGCTGATTATTGTTTTTTTTTTAGCCTCTGTCAAAGATGGTTGCAGGAGTTTTTATGTTGTTGCAGTCATCATTCACACGCACATCTGTCCTATTCTCATCTTGCAATAACTTAACATTTACTCAGCAGATCATCTTCAACTTTGGTTTTATACAGAAGAGATGATTACCTGCTGAGCCTTGTACAAGTAGCATTTTAGTTATTGTTGTGATTTTGCTGCTGATTGTAAATTACAGGGAAACCCTGATTTTTATTGACTGTAGAGCATTGCTACCATGACATTATATTTACCTTCGGATGGCAAAGTTACCATAACCTCTAAGCAATTTGACTTTGATTAGTTATGAGGGTATTGATGTGAAAGGTCACAGGGACATTATATGCACGAAAGTGTTGAATGTATCCAGTTGCAGTATCAGGCAAGCACTACCTTGAAATTCTTCTGAATGGAATAAAAAGCTTAATGGAAAGAATTGGATATTTGGATCATGAAAGTTTCCTACATTTTATATTTCATCGTGTACTCACGGTTAAATTGCTACAATTAGGATCTACTGTATAAAATAATATACTTTACAGTTTCAAGGAAACACTACATATAGAGGAAATCAAGTAACCGTATGTCTTTATTAGCCTATATGTCACTGTGTCTTCACCAAAGATTAAAATGCCCATGTCACTTTCCTCATCAAGTAAAGACAGATACACCATTCTTTCTCTCTCTGTCTCTCTCCAGAAACAACCCTGCCAGGCTATCCGGTCCGCATCCAGATTCCGTATGAAGGATGTCATCAGAACCTGAACTTACATGTGGAATGCATCCATCTAAACTTCTCAAATATAATCACAATGTGCTTTCAGAACTATTATAGAAGTTGAATATATAAAAGACATGTGTATATATTAGTTATTTCTACTAATCCAGATTAAATGCTTCTTTTCTAATCTTTTTTTTTCTTTTTTTTCCCTTAGTGATGAAGTAAAACAAGACCTGATATCAAAATGTGCACAACACTACTTGGCAAAGAGCATTTACAATATGATTTGATGTAGATCTACTTCCAATTTTGATGGCAGCATTAAAGGGATGAGGGATGGCCTACTTTTGGTTGAGATGGGGGCTGATATGGAGATTTTGTAAAATAATGAGAACCCTGTTACGAAATATTAAAGATTAAACAATACCAAGAGGAATTCCAAATTTATTTGTTAAAAATTGGTTTTGAAAAGGCTGAGATGTACAAAAACAAAGAGGTCCTAATAAAGGTGGCACCCACTTCTAATTATTATCATTCTGTGTCACTTTTTAAAAAAATTTCTCGGCTGTTTCAAAACCAAGAACTTTAATCAAACAAACTTCAAATTACTCTAAGAATTTGATGCTCTTTCATATTTCATAAGTTGTTTTTATTTGCTTGCAAAAAGTTAAAGTCTGAATCTCCATCTCAACCAAAACTATACCATGCCTTTGAGACTCACAGTTACAAGCCGCATACTAGTAGTTCATGGAAATTGATCCTGTTATTTCCTTTGAAGCCCAAACGCCAACATTTTAATCCTTTCAGATTGGAATGTCTTTTGTTTTTGTTTTTATGGGGGGGGGGGCAACAAAAGGGAAGTGAACTTTGCCTTTCTTCATCAGATGGAGGAAAATATGTGACATGTTAGTCAGAAAAAAAAAACTGCACGTTGAAGTGCTTAAAAAGAGAAAATTTCACAAAGTAACAGTTGGTGAATCTGAAGGGAAATAGCATAGAGCATGTTTTTTCTTTTCTAGTTTAAGATATAAAAGAATAGTATGTAGCTTAAAGGAACGAACATAAGTAAAATGTTTCAATCCAAACGCCAAGTACAAGAAGTAGTGAAAAGAAAATGTACTGGTCAAGATGTATGTTTTGCCAGGTTTTCTTTCACATGTGCCATAATTGTCATTATGTTGGTAATACTGTAATATATGTTAGCTATTCAGGGCCCCAGCAATGTATTCTGGTACTTTGAATGACGGAAAGTATTAGAGGGAAATACCGGTACCATGCATTTTGGAGAGGTGATTTTTTTTTTCTTCATTGAGAGACGAGTATTCAGTACAGATACCTTATCACACTGGTCTGCAGAACACAAAAATAATATCAGACTAAAAGTAGATTTTTAAAAATTTGGCAGTCACCATTCTAATTTAGTTGTACATTGACGAAAGTTCAATGCAACAGCGTACAGTCATAATTAGCTAGGATATGTAACCACAAATTTTTTAAAAGATAGAGATATTGAAATATTGCTTAAAGAGAACATTTTGTTTTTCTAACTGGTGTAACGTTTGTGATGCTGGACACATTATAGTATATGTCACATTAAAAAAAAAATTGAGGCTGTCAATGCAGTTAATGTAGTCAGCGCAATTTGTATTGTTTTTCAAACTCTTTTGATGTATATCACAGAGATTTGTTCATGAAAGACATTTTCACTGAGGACTCATTCTTTTCTAAAGCTTTTAATCATTTAAGAAGATTGCTTTCAGATGGATTTTTTTGTTTGTTTTTAGATGTCCACAAATGGAGACTGAGGTTCTTTACCTTTCAAAACGAAATACTGTTGAAGAGAAATAATTATATATATTTTGCAGGATTCAAGCATGTTCTTACTGTGTATGGTATTCTAATCAGCATTTTGGTAACCAGCAACATAGATGTCAAGTGCTGCTATTGTAATAAATGTACGCTAATGGCAAATCATTGCTTTAAAAAAGAGAAATTGCCTCGTTTACTGTTTACTGTATTTCATTCGTGAACGCTGTTTGAGACGGTGGTTGCGGGCGTGTGCACATTGTGTAGTACGTTTTGTTGGTTGACTGGGAATTTAGAGTGTTGGTGATAACTGAAATGATTTTTTTTTCACAAATTTGCGATAATATAGAAAAAAAAAATCGAATTGCAAACAAACAAGTTGTTACATGTCTGCTCCAAGGACATAGAACTTGGCCAAGGATTAATATAATCTGCAATATAGACTCGATGATATAACCGATTTAATGATGGGAAGGGGAAATAAAGCTGTTATTGCATTGTACGCATTTCACTTCTACTTCCTTTTCGCTTCTTATTTTCTCTTTTGAGGGTGATATTTGCCTTACTTTTTCACACAAATCCGGGATACATAATAACATTTTTATGTCGCCGACTAAGTGTGCGTTCCAAACAACGTTCATGTCAACAATCAACCATCATAAAAGAAACATTTAGTATAAGTCTTCTGCGTGAGAATAAATCAAAATAAAATGCAAACACCTCGCCTTAGAACATTACAAAAGTAAAAGTGATTTCGTGCCTATCCCTTGCAGGGCTCCGTTTCAGGGCCTGAGAATGCAAACTATATAGCATTACGAATTCCAAAGCATTCTCGGGGGAAGGGGTGAGTATGCAGGATGGGAGATTTGGTATCGTAATTTTTCCCAGTAACATGTGATTTGTTATCACGGTTTCCATGACAACCATTTCCGAACAGTAAACAATTTTATATAACTCTTAGGTTTCATTGTTAAACATAGATTAGTTAGATTGACACATTTTTCACACACACACAAAATGTTTCAACACTTTCGTACGTTTTACAATTATGAATATTTGAAATTTTCAGGGAGTGACCTAATGATGATCAGTTGCCATGGTAACAACACTACTGATTTTTTTTTTGGGGGGGTGGGGGGTGGGGAAGAAGCACATTTCAGTCATATCAAGGTGCCACAAAGGGTTTTGCAGTCAGCTATCCAACCTGTCCATTGACTTCGCCAATTATGTAAGATAAATACCTACACGCACTATACCATGTACAATATATATGGGCTTACGCTATACATTCGATTTTTCATTCAAAATGCGCGTCCGGTAAAAATACATCGTCCCATTTAGGATAACATAAAACGAGTTATCTTTCGCCTTATCTTGTAATTTCTTTGCTGCATAAGATATCAGAATATATATTATATTTCGGAATAATAAAAACTTTTGAATAGATTGATTTAGGTAGTTTAAAAAAACTTTGAAATATTGGTAGATTTTACAAAGTACAATTTTGAGTAAATCAAGTTTTTATGTTTCATTGCGCCATATATGTGCGTGTAAAAATTCTACATTCAAATGCATATTAGTCAGGTTCTAAACTTGAAATGGAAGATAACACATTTCTAGTTTGAAAGGTACTTATCAACCATTACTTATTTCGGTAAAAAAATAAAAATCGTGATTTTTTACATTCTTTCAAATTTTGTGCTAAAAAAGACATTTTTCGGCAAAAACGCGCTTGACATCCGGCCGTACGCTAAACTTGAGTATATTTGCAAGACTTTCAGCTGGAAAACTTAGCATTAACAAATTTTGCCGTCCAAAGTAAAAAAAATCGTCTTGGCTGGCCTACTAATGAGGGTATTGACCGTATTGACTCACTACTGTGTATGTCAGCTTTTTCGTACTCAAAGGACTGCCTAGCAACAAGAAAAATAAAGTCAATCAGATCTTTTTGAACACACAGGGGTGTTAATCATACAACATCTGGTGTACATTAACTTAACCATTGGCATTTGTATCAAGAGTGAGAATGGGTATACGACGCTATGTTGCAACGTAATGGCAATTCAGAACAGGTTATTCTAACTACATAGCTTTTCGGGTGGCTGGTTTGAGGGCACTGTACACTGTGAATAATAATTAAGGCGCCATTTCTTAAGCAATCTATATAACCATTTTCAGTTTCTTTTATAATAATCTGTGTTTATCAATACAGAGTTAATGACAATTTATACACTATATGATTGTATTACGTCCTATCAATCCAACACATTTATGATTTACAGGTTTGCAACGTAAAACTTCGGGGTCTAAAAATGACCCTTCTCCACAGAACTCTACATGCACAGAAGACCTATGTACGCCGTAGCACAACAATACCACGGATCGCCGAGATTATATGGGGTGTGTGTATATGTTAAAAGCGGTTATAACAATAACACAGTTAAACCTGGTTCATGAATGATGCAAAACATAATACCAAAATTATTACTTTGCTTGAAGCCTAATATGTATGAAGAGGAGGGTGGGGTGGGGGTAACTCGAACTTTCAAAAATAAATACAATAGTTATACTTTATAGGTGTTCGTCATGGGATTTGGGGCGGGCTATACAATATTGATGGCCTGGAGCGCCCAGGTACAATAAGCCTAGTTTCATTATAACATGGAGACCTCTATCCGATCTCTATAATTATGTTCATAAGACAGATGTCTGATACATACGCACCAGGAATCTTCATACAAACATATCATTTCAATAAAAGCTATTATTTTTAAGAATAAAGTAAGTAACAGTGTCTCTTCGGCGCTTCATGAAACCAACTCTATTCGTGGTATTTTGGTAATATTAATTTGCTTGAGTTCACAGAATGGTTGTACCAAGATTGAGAATTGGTATACAGCGCTAATTGGCGACGTTATGACAATTCTGAACAGGTTATTCAGATTACATACCTTCTCGGGCGGCTGGTTCAATGGCGTAGGCAGCGCTGTGAATAGTACTTACGGCGACATTTCTTAGCGATTTACATAACCAATTGCACTTTATTATATGATAATTCATATCTGTCAACACAAGGGTAATGACAATTTATACATAGTATGAATGTATTGCTACATATCTAGAAGACTATCAAATCTGCTTGCCTACACGTTTGATTTACAGGTGTCTATCTTTCAACTGGGATCTCGAAATAACCCTTCTAGACAAAACTTCTTCATGTATCACAGGTAGAAGGCCTAGGTACGCCGAAGTACAATCAGTGACAATATTTCTACGAATCGCCGTGATGAAAATCAATTCAAATACGACATTATTACAATCATCTTTTGTGCGGATGGGGTGTGTACATTTGTGACAGTTGATAGCAATAACACAAATAAGTCCGGTTCATAAAGAGGTGCAAAACATCATACACAAGTTATTGGTCTGCTTGAAACATGTAAAAAAAAGGGGGGTAACTTCAGTTTTGACGATAAATAGTTATAATCTATAAGTGTTCAGCATGGGATTCGTGGCGAGGTATACAATATTGATGGCATAGAGCGCCGAAGTGCAATTTGCCTGGTTTCATTAAGATGGGGACTTCTCTCCGAACTCTATATTCATATGTGGTGTGAAAACATGTGTCTGATACATGTGCAGTAGAAATCTTCATGCGATTAACTTATCAGTTTGATATAATTTTTGGAGTAAAAGTCTGTTACACTGTTCCTTCGGCGCTTCATGAAACCGACTCTATTTTGTGGCACAATATTTTACAAATAGATTTACATGAATTCGCAGGGTTAATGACTCACTGTGCACTGAAGTATAGGGGGTCTGTTGACCAACCTGACTTCGGCGTTGAGTGCCAGCACTGTAGTGAATTCTTAAAATTCTGTTACAACATACATTGGAGAAAATGTTACTATCAATCAACTAACAAAAACTTTTAATCTAACCTTATCAAAAATATTAAATATTTAAAGTTACCTTTGTTTGAATTTAAGGAAGGGAGGGATGGATACCGGATGCTATTCGGACCACATCGACCACTTAGATGAAGGTTCATTCGGATTCTTCGTTTGGAGCATGACCTTGGTGTGATGAACAGTAATTCTGGTTTTCAGATGTTGGGATTTGCGATTCCCTGGAGCTCTCCGCAGTTGGTCCGCACCTGACAGTATCTAGCGCGTAGTTGCCCGGAGGTGCTAACGCAAGTCCGATTTAACCGCAGCCAAGTTTTGAGCATGACCAAAACTTTTTCCGGGAATGCCCGTAGAGGTCCACGCAGAACGCCAGTAGGAGGCCCTTAGCGGCAGCACCTCCCAGGCAACTCCCACGCAGGTACTTCGCAGTCCCGTATGCATCCAAGATAATGGAATTCTGTGGGATTTCAGCCATTCCATGAGAGGAATTCCTTCACTGAGTTGTCAGCCCCCACGCGACTGGTACAAAGGTCACACAGTAAACTCGCAAGTATAATTTAAGTAGAACGCGTCCAGCAAGTAAGACACATGCGCTGACTCGCTCAAATACTTTTCCGCCCTCAGGAATGCCCGGTATGCTAGAAAATCCCTACACGTAACAAGCCCGAGTAGCTTGCCGGATAGGTGTGACAGGGTCTAAACACGGTTGCGGATAAAAAAATATGCGTGCGCACCTCCGGGTGACTACGGTTGAGATACATGCTAGGTACTGTCATGTGCGGATCATCTACGGGGACCTCCGGGTAGTCAAAATTGTTCTTTGCAAGTCGCACGCAAGGCTTGCCCGGAAAGGTGTGACACGGCCTTTACTTTGAAAAGTTGAAAAAATGGAGCTTTGGTCATTTTGCAATGAAACTCTTCATATATATATATATATATATATATATAATATATATTCTGTCACTCTACTCGCGACAGAATACATATATATATATATATATATATATATATATATATGGGCCGTGACGCGAGAAAAGGGCCCTTAAGCCGTAAAATACCGAAATTGAGTTTTCACCGCCACATTGAAGAGCGAGTTCTGACGTATCTAAATATGCAATCCGTTTTCTGAAATTCCACTCCTAAGTGCCCTAATTATGAAATTTAAAAAAGCATGTTTTGCCCAAATCCTGCCACTTTTTAACGCGTTTATGCATGCGCGCGCGTAAGTCATTGGACGGGGAACACTGTGCCCCTTTAACAGCTCATAGTCCCACAGTTTGGGTCCGTTATTCATCAAAGTTGGAATCTTTCCCCCAAGTCTTGTCATGGATGATATGATGTAAAAATTAAGTATTCTTATGAAATCATCGTTGCCATGACAACCACAAAAATAAGAGTTGCATTTCAAATTCTAAACGAATTTGGGCTTTCAGTATAAAACACGCGTAGAGAAACATGTCGTTGGATATGGTAACAGAATGTATCCGATTGAGAAGTGGACGTGTGCGTGTGTGTGTACTTGTGTGTTACTTACGTGTATGTACATTGAAGATTTGTGTGTCTGTCTGTTTGTGTTTGAGTGTGTGTAGGCTTGTGTGTGAGTGAGACAGGAAGATGATAAGAGACCATGTTTTTGTCGTGAGTGTCTAATGTAAACTATACAGTCATGCAAGTTTAACGCTTGTGTTGGATTGTATGTTAAGCCATCATTGTGTTCTCTAGCCTGTGAAAGTGGGTGTGTGTATGTATGTGTGTACTTCTGTGTGAACTTGGGCGTATGTATATTGTATGTTTATGTGTCTGTCTGTCTGTGTTTGAGTGTGTGTGTGTGCTGAGACAGGAAGAGGATAAGGGACCATGTCGTTTGTCTTGCATGTTTGAACACATGTAAATAACGTTTGAATGTGTTTGAATGTATATTAAGCCATTATTGTGTTCCTCTGCATGTGAAAAGGTCTATAAACAAGCTTTATATTCTAAAAAGTTGCATGCATGAGTGTTTGGCTAGGTGTGTGATATAGCTGAAATACGAACAGGGCCATGGTTAAAAATGAATGCAGCAATGTTTGTGCAGGCCTAACGGAACATCCCGGCACTGTTACACATACAAGATATAATGTGTTTTTGCAAAATATGCAATCTAAATGTAGCAAATGTGCGGATTTTATACTTGCAATGTAGGATGGAATTAAACCTATTTTAACCCTTCTTTTACAATTACATTACAAAATTAAACTAGAATTATGTCACTGGGGTAAGAGTACTCCAATTATACATTCATTCATTCATTCAACATAGGCCTACATGTGCAAAAACACACACGCATACACACCTATGTACAAAGAAGTACCGGTACACAGCATGCACTATGCAAACAAAACTGTAACATACATATTCACACATACTTCCAAAACAGTATCAAAATGAACATGAAAAAGAATACATAAAGAATTGTAGGCACATGCTCCATATGGAATTTGTTGGAGTAAAGAGTTATTGCACTTGCAACACTTTAATCTCTTCTCCTACCACTTAATGGATCTCAACTCCATCAAAGACAATGCATGATGCAGTGTAGATAATTCAATTCAATTCCTTTTTCTTCATTCTTCTTTTTCCAACAAAACACAACACAGAATAAACCAGGAACTATATCATTAACGTATACATTCGACTTCGCAGAGGATAAATGATACAGATAAAGATATATGCATGCATACTGGCTAAAAAAAAATACAGTTATGTTTCAACTGAGAAAAAAAAAAGAATTGAGAGGTCCACTAAAAAGCAAGCTTGTGTATTGTGAACCACTCAAAGAAAAATGTTATGAAATACTTATTTGCAAATAAGGGACACGACGTGACAGAATAGATGGAAAGAATGGAAGAAAGAAAAAAGAGAATGTCTCCACACTTAACAATTTACATGGAACTCCAGAAAGATGGATGCAACTTCCACCAAGAGCAGATACAGAATGAAGTAGTCTAAAAGTAAAATTCAATAGATAAAGTAATGGAATTCAACTATGTACCCTAATTGTCTTGTATAATTGTACTAAAAACTATGTGTCGATATACTGTTTTGTCATATTCAAATGACTGTAAATGACATGTACATACTCATATCTGATGTAACGGAATAAGCAGAAATAAATCAAATCAAATCAAATCAAATTGTTCCCATTGCTATATGAAAACTGAGGTAATGTTAACATCTGTTCCCTGAAAAATGAAAAAAACAAACAAACATATAACTCTTAATCATGTCATGTTGCCATACCCCCTAAGAAAGAGTAAAACATCTACTCACGAAAAAGATCCAGTGATTCTCAAGTGGAAAGTTTTAAGTGAGATTTCTGTTGGTTTCCATGCTTCCCATACCCTGATGAAATTACAGTAATCACGTTACATTAATATCAGCCCAAGCTCAGCTTCATGTGAGGAATAGTAAGTCATCATATGTATCCTTTTTTTCCCCTGATATTAGACACAGAAAAACAGAAAAGAAGAAACATGTATGTCAACTGCTTCAGGATGAGGCTAGCTACATACAAGTTTTTCTCTCTTGGGCTCACTAAAAAGACTGAATTTCACATTGATATCGACCACAGTCTACTAATACATGAGCTAATTAAATCACAATATCATTTGCACATTATTGGTAAGCTGACAGCAAAACAGTGGAAGTGAAGAGGAAACTTCTATGCTTATAACTTTTTTGAAAAAGTCAACTGTGAATACTTGCAATTGCATAGTGCCATTTATAAACACATGTCAACAAAAGACAATACATAAAGGATATGGTAACTACTGGAAGAAAACTTAAGAATGTTAAGTTATCTGAAGATGCATTTGAAATTGTTACCCGTAAATTCATAGCAGAGTACATTGTACCGATATGCCATGAGTATTGATAGTTTTCCACAGCTAGCAGTGTCTTGAGGGCATGATAATCACACCTGCCTTCTCGCCAACGACATTCATTATAGGGTGGAATTTTTTTTTGGCTAAACCAGCTGTACTCAAGTACATTTGTAGATTATGATAATGTGCAGTATATACTCAGTATGCTGCATACATGCATGGGGCGAAACATATTGTCATCCATGATCCAAGATTCCAAACCAAAGGGCAATACCAGTATCTGCTCTAAGAGTGAAATACAGTAGGAAACATAAAGTGGAGAAGTATGCCAATAAGTTGAGGATGACACTTCATAGCTCTATCACGAGGCCTCAGTCTCTCGGACTGGGGGCAAGTGACATCTTGGAAGAGGAAAGGTCTGATGTGCTTGAAGATATTCATAGCGCTCTGTCGATTGTTGATCCAGTAGATATCAGCCTGGATGGGTAACTGCTTGTTTTGAGGAACCATTCCAACTGTCTTGAGTAAACCCAATTATATTTTTTCTTTTTTTTTTTCGTTATCCCAGAGGTGTTCCCTCACACAAACAATCAGCCTTGCTGAACATGGTAGAAGTGAAAGTACGAAAACTTTCTGATTTCAGACAGCTCCCTGTAAACGGGACAGGTACGCTTTCCAGTCTTACAATTGCCAACCCCACCAGAATCGTGAAGGAAGATGACTTGTCCACGACTTTTGAAACTGTTGAAAACTCCTCAAGGCTGTCACAGTCAGACCTGAAAATTATGAATATTTTGAATGTTAATATTATTCTATTTCTTCGAAGGTTTAAGGTCATACTCAATACTAGAGTGTCATTGCAGAAGAAAATGAACCATGCAGGTTACAGAAATGGAATAATTATTAAAACAGATTAAATCAGATTTGAAATGTAAACTCAAGGAATTAAGTTTAGTTCTATACCTCATCAGCCAGTGCAAGATGCATCTTAATACAAAGCATATTATGCAATTACCAAAAATACGTTATGACTGTATGATTATGTCTTCTGACTTGGTTCACAGATCCAGGTACATGTATTCATAGTAAATGAAAAGGATAGGTCATAATAACAAATGATTTCTTTTTTTTTAATTCAAATTATAGTTATAGCTCTACTTTACAGTCATAAGGTTGTTACTAAACTCAACATTCGATACTATTAATGCAATTAGCTGATGCACAGCACAATACAAACCTGCAATTAGTTGTTTGTTCCTGCCAAATTCTTTATCTACCAGACACCAAGTACGTCTCCTCTCCATCTGATGGTTCTGTTCCAGTTCTGTGTGCAGCCCAGGATTGTCTGCTTGTTCAGGAATAATAGCACAGCCAAGTTTTTATTCTGCCCTGAAATATGAGAACAAATGCTTAGTCTGATTAATGTGGGTTTGAAAGGTGGACTGTACAGTGGGATTTTTCAAATCAAAATAGTAGTATAGATGCCAACTTTGTGGACTGTTGTTGTCTTCTCCCAGTGATGTATTACAACAATTATTTATTTCAATTGGAAAGAAAGAAAAAGAAGAAATGAATACCGGTACTACATCCAATGATCAGAGATGACAGGTGAAAGAACCTTCACAGTCACTAAATCATTAGAGTCTACATGACATCTGGAGAATAATCTCCCCTTGACATTTAGACAGTGAGTACCTACCCATAAACTCCTATAACAATTAATGCTCTGAAGTATATGTTGACAATGAACACTTATTATGAATAGGCCTAATTCTACAGTACCAGAATAACCAATGTAATGCCATGGTAATAGTGTGTCGATGAGATGTCTTTGTAACCAAAGTTTAGCACTTAGAGTCTTTTGTGGAAAATATGAGAGAACTGATTTTGTCTTTTGGGCTTGCCCTATGATACTTCAGCCTCATAAAGGTTCCTACTGGTTAGTACGCTGTCGCTAAGATGATACATGTATAGAACAACTCGGTATTTAATAATTATCAAGACTATTAATAGGTATTAAGACCTAGTTTGATTTACCAATGTAGAATTCAGTTATGCAGTATAACTGTCAAGGAACAAATGTAGTTGTAGAACTATCTTGCTGACAATGACATTACACAAATGTCACAATCTCAAGTAGGCCCAATCTTGTTTGCCTTTGGGTGCAGAAACCTAACGTTACACTTGAACAAGTCAGACAAATAAGCTGAACCACATGCATGATGCAGTTTTACGTTGTTGCCTGAACTAAAAAATAAAGCACTCCGAAATTATCCTCACCGCTAAAACACAGGATTGCTAAGGACAGTGTGAATACTGGCAGTAGCTTATGTTGACATTTTATATGAAAGGAGCGTTAAGATAAATGTAACAATGTCATACATCTACGCATCGTCAGACACAATGTAGGCTTATTAAACACGTTACTAACACTACTACGGAAACGTTTGATAGCGTCAGCAGATCCCCAACAAAAAATTGAAAGATTGGGACTGCGCTGAGCACAGGCCTGACCGAGCACGAAATTCAAACATTTTTTTCCATTAATTTAACATCAAATTCAGTGTATGTTCTTACCATTTCATCATTGGGGATCCAATATGTTGATGTTCACCTTGAGTTAGATAATCAAAATACTGCAGGCGCCGTAGAAAAAGACGTTGTGGACGGGTTGATAAGGTTGATTCGAGCTGACTCCATGTGAAGCAAAAGGTGAACATGTAACAACGAGCTGAAATCTTTTGGATTGCGCGTATTGCTTTGTCAAACTTCCGCGCCGTTTTCTGGCGTTTGTGCGCATCAGAGCTAAGGGCCCTTTTCTCGCGTCACGGCCCATATATATATGAGATAAAAACCTAAAATGGCATTAAAACGCTTTATTCTGGCGAGGAAATTAAGCGCATGTTTTATATATATATGTATAAAACATGCGCTTAATTTCCTCGCCAGAATAAAGCGTTTTAATGCCATTTTAGGTTTTTATCTCATATATATATATATATATATATATGTATTCTGTCGCGAGTAGAGTGACAGACGCTCTCCTCCACTGAGGTCAATTTGCATGGAATTCGTAAATAAGCACTTAAGTATGTAAATTGATGCAAACTGTTTACATGTCAATAGAAGACATTCCAGACCGCTCGCGGTAAAGCCACGGTATTGCTATGTGTGGCAAGGAGCGGCAGTATGACATCAGGCCGTGAAGGGGACATCACGCTGTGGTGCTGTCTCCGTGACACGTTGAAAATGGCAACTCGGTAACGGTGACAGGGGCCGCCACCCCAGTCAGTATTAACTAGAGATACCCACAGATAGTGGTAAGTGCATTAATTCTGTAATTTTTTATATATTTAATTGGCATAATTCGTTTATGTAAATGATATCCGAAGTGAGAGTGAATTGTGATAAACGCTCCAGTTAATATGTGACATAGGTATAATGGTTGTTTGTGATTGCATGAGCTGAGATACATTTGTATATTTATAATGAGGTAATTTGAACGTTAATTAGGATAATATGAATGTGCTCAAGTGCTCTGGCTGTAAGTAATCTGAATATTTTAATATTTGAAGTGTTTCCGGGTTTCCCGAAGGGTGAAGGACCCACTGGTACTGCAATAGGCAGGCACATAAAGGCGTTGACTGTCGACCAGCTCCGAGGCAGTAAGGGAGCATAGATTGTCGACTGAACTTCATTCCTGGATGCTGAGGAGACATCGCGAAGACGTCCGTCGGGAGAGCGACCACACGAACGGCAATCGTGACGAGTTGCTACGACAGACCACGCGACAGTCCATACCAGCACCAGCGTAACCGGGCCCCGTCATCGACTTACACCGTCATCGTCATATACGTCACCGACCCATCTCGTCATACATCATAAGCTATTCATCCGTCGACTGCCATAATCGAGGTGAAATTATTCCACTTAATGCCCCAGTCACATAGACATCCCGGATCGCCCCGGACCACCCCGGATCTGATCCTGGGAGAGATCCGTGTTGACGCCGGGAGGTCAACACGGCAACTTTTGGAGGTCAAAAACATCCGGCGTCATCCGGGGATTGTCGTGTTGGCAGAGCAATCCGGGGTGGTCCGTGTGGCTGCCGTGTAGCTGCCGTGTTGATCCGTGTAGCTGCCGTGTTGATCCTTGTAGCTGCCGTGTAGATGCCGTGTGTGTCCGTGTAGACGCCGCGCTCTTCCGGCCTTATCCGTGTAGCTGCCGTGTTGATACCGTGTGTACAGTCATACCAAAATCCCGGATCTCCCCGGATCACCGTGTAAATTCTTGAGCATTCGTGTTTATATGTGACTGGGGCATAAAGTTAAACATCATAAAATTCAAAGAGCCAGAAAGCCACTGAGCAGAAAGAATTTATGTTCGTTTTTTCCTTTTTATAATTTGCTGTAAAACCAATAGTCACAGTTAGAGACAATTAAAATATTTGAGTTAACTGAATGCACATTGTTTCCTCCGTTTCGTCTTGTATGAGTTACAGCCTGCCAACAGTTCTCAGAGGTTATGAAAATTTCTTTGTTCCGTTTGTTTCCATATAAAAGTATGGAAATCGGGCAAATTGTGTGACATATACCAATATTTATATTACACTTCTCTGCCTTCGCATCTCCCTCCCTATGACTTCATTCCATGTTTTTGCTTTTGTTTTTGTTTTTGTTTGAATCTTTGTTTCAGTTCACCTATAGTAGTTCATTTGATGGAATTACAAAGGTTTTCATGCGGAGAAGGAGAGTACTAAAAGAGAGAAAGCGGGACCATCGATGATTATTATGATTTCATCCGAGGCAGTCACGAACTGCTCTTCAAGGAATGGCTTGGTTTATGTGTTTGTAATGAAAATGTAAAAATTGCATTCGCCTATTCTGATGAGTCCTACCCCCCCCCCTCTCTCTCTCTCTCTAATGTATATATATATATATATATATATATATATATATATACATGATAATTACACAAACACTGTTATATACATAATGCATGCATACATATATATAATATAATATTTATATATATATATATATATATATATATATGATAACCATGTATTATGTATATGACAGTGTGTGTGTGCGTTATGTATGTGCAAATAATTACATATAACTATAAAAGTTAGATGTTATGTCTAAGAGCTATCATATTAGATATAATTATGTTTGTGTGTCCATGCGTGTGAGTGTGAGTGCGTGTGTGCGCATACATTAAAGGTCCTGTTTACCATAAGGGAGCAGATTTTAAAACATGCATGTATGCTGGATTTTTCTTTCTGCTGCAAATGGTATAAATTATGCCTCTAAAGGGAATTTACGTTACCATGTTTGAAGCTGATGGCAGCGGCTGGACAAGCAGACTAGACGGGAATTAGAATTATAAGTCTCATTCGGTCCTAAACAAACGACACGACAATTTTTTTTCGGTTCATTCTTTGGCCCTTGAAGTTATTTTATCTTATTTTCTTCCTTTAATAGTAACATTAGCGCTTCAACAATTATATACATTCACTGGACTAAAACAAGTTAGGAGAAAGTGGGCGAAGAGAAGAATTTAAGAGACAAGTGTAGAATAATTGAGAAAAAAAATTCATAATTCATAAACACAAACATTTCTAATAGTTATCCAATGATGCATACCATTATTAACATTAATTTCCCATGTAAATGTTTTCACTCAGTCAAATCTTATCGTTAAGTCATACTCGTTAGTCATGATTAAATAACTTCAAAAATAAAGTGTTGCTACTGCATGAATTCAATTCAATATAGAACCTTTTCGCTATTACAAAGTCGTTCATCAATGACCATACATGAATATTCAACTTACATAATTACACGGTATCATATCTTCATCTCACAAAGTGATCATAACCAACGAAATACAGGCATTACAAATCACATGTATGGCACTTGATTATACAAAGGTTGAATGTCAATACGATATTCTGGTGAACTGATAGTCACGTCGATTTTAAAGGGAAAAAATATCTATTTATATTTTACTGAAAATTATTTATGACGATGGCAGATCTGAAAAGGCTCTCACGCAGCTTGACGCACCCGACTTCGGATTTCCATCTCTTGTTTGTTTGCTTGTTTCATTTCCATCTAAAAAATGGCTGGATAGCCCATAATCGGCTGCAATGCAGCTGGTCTTCCATGGAGTTCAGGTGGATGTGAGCTGGAACCACTTCACCTGGTTAAAAACCCTACTCTTTGTGATGAATATGTAAAGCGGGATCTTTTACGTGCATGAGTTGTGACTCTCCTACACACGGGACCTCCATTTTATCTCCTATCGAAGGACAGAGGGTTTTGCCTCTTACTAGAGGGGACGTACGGTAAGATTACACACAACATTGCTCAGTGGGATCCTGACATCGAACCGCGGTCCTTAGGATTGTGAGGCAGACGCGCTACCGACTGAACTAACTCATCACCCTCCGCCTCTTCACCCATAACGACTCTATGTTGACAACATCATGAGGGTCTTTAATAAAAATAAGAATTCTTAAAAGAAACTCTTAATATAAAGCGAATGCATGCTGACTTGTATTGATCCATTGTGCTCTGATCACCACTCGTGTTGCGGAATGAATATCTCAATACGTGTCATACATCTTATAATACTTTTCTAAAATTTTTCCTCAGATAGCTTAAATACGCCTTGAAACCACCACCAACAACAACAACAACAAGAGCAGCACCAGCACCAGCAACAACAACAACAACAACAACAACTTTCCAAACCAAGAATTTGCCAGTGACATCATCTGTCGATCATCGCTAAAGTATACGTACGAATATGGTTATCAAAAGACACGGGAAGAAACTGTTCCTTAATCTGAGTATAACTGCCATGTTTCCACGCTACTAATATGGTAACAAAATGCATTACAGTGACACATGCAAGAGAACTCGGTCTAGGGGAAGGTGCATTCCAATGTACTTTGTTAATGGCATTAGTAGGTCTACTTTTTGTAATGATTAACATATAACGTCACCGTCAAAATCTTGGTATGGAAAGTTTTGTTTGAGTGTATTTATATTATGTAATCTGAATTAGAAAAAAAATATGTTAGAAATGTTATTGCAAAATTTCTGGCATAGGCCTACTTTAGCCACATAAGTGATGATCAGGTATTGTATATCGATACAAGTCAACATGCATTTGCATTGATTAGTTCCTTAAAAGCGAGGATTCAATGGGTTGTGACGAATGTAAATGAAAAGGAAAAAACTTCACACGGTTTTTCGGTTTCTAAGAATACTCGTAGAGGGCGCTATATCCATGACCATCCTCACAGCGAACTGTTTAAACTAGCCTAGAAAATTCCTTTCGTGAGCACAGGGCAGAGTTTCGTGAAATATGTCAGTCACCGACAACTGTTTTAAGCTACGGAAATCCTTACATCTGATTGGCAGTGAGCAAATTTGTCAGTGAAAATTATTAACAAAACACATGACCATCCTCACAGCGAACTGTTTAAACTAGCCTAGAAAATTCCTTTCGTGAGCACAGGGCAGAGTTTCGTGAAATATGTCAGTCACCGACAACTGTTTTAAGCTACGGAAATCCTTACATCTGATTGGCAGTGAGCCAATTTGTCAGTGAAAATTATTAACAAAACACTTTATGAAAAGCGCCCCCCCCCCCCATCCCCACTACCCTGGTACAGCCTTGAGTACCATGGAACATTGTCTGTGTTTTTCACTTTCTCCTGTGTGTAAACTTTCAACTTCCGCTCTATGCGCATAGTGCCATTTTGTGTCACAGACATTCGATTTGGCTTTGTGCAAACTACGTTCACATTGACCGATGTCGCAATCTCGTTTGGCAAATTTCGCAATCTTGTGAATTCAGGTGAAACCAGCTCCAAAACAAAGATGGGTTAGACCCTTTTATAAGGCTGGGAAGGCACGCTATCCGTTTTAGCTAAACATGACTTCATTCTTTGTCAGGGAAGGTTGTTTGTTTTATCTAAAGAAATGACTGTGATTCTGGGGACTATCGATACTGTCAACTTTATGCGACTACGATGTATATCTAGAGTGCTCTCTTTCATATTTTAGTTAATATCAATTCTGTCTTTGCCGACTTCAAATAAAGGCCTACAGAAATGACACCCGTTGCCCTATTTGACGCGTATGACTTTCTTTAGAAATAATATTCTGATAAGCTTTGGTCAAAAATGATTTATGCACCTTACTTGTAATGTTTCCTTACATGTTGTTGGACATTGCTGCTTTGTGTTTTGTCGTGAAGCATATTGGATTGCACTTCGAAAGCTTCTAATAACTCTCACTTCTAAACTTCTTCAATTCAGTAATCTGTTCTACTTTCTAATTTTTGAATTTTTCCATGTGGAGTAAATAAAAAACCCGCAACATTTTGATTGTCTATCTATGCTTAGTTGATTCTTATACAACATACAAGAAATTCGTTTCTGATGAAGTAAAGAGAAGTTTCTATTTCTATACCTAGTAGGGATGCATGATTATTGTATGAAATATCTTTAAGATCCAATATTGTTCCTTTTTTCAAGATACATAGCAAAAAAGACAAGAAAATAGTGAACATGATATTACGTGTTTTATGTACCACTGATCGTACGACCTTAAAATTACCTGAAATACAATATCATGTCTATTATGTATAACGTGAAGGGATTCTTAAAAATTAAAATCTGTTATTCAACATAGAAAAGATTTTATTCAATTACCATCTTGTATTAGCTTTTGATATATTTTGTCGTTGCACGCTGTCTGTATTTTTCCTCTACTTACTTTGTGTGCAATTTCTCCTTCCGTTTTATATGCGTTTAGTGTCATTGCTCTATTCCTAGTCCCAACCATCCCCAGAAGAGTATTATTGCACGTTGACATGGGTGACGCATCGCGACTGTGTTGAACGTTGCGTAATTTCCCAAAATGTTTTGGCAAATTTCGCAATTTATAATTTCCTGCCAAACTACATGTAGCTCAAAAATACAACGGTTACAGAAAGCCAGAGGTAAGATCACTTTACAACAGAATGCTCTCCATCTGCGCTTCTTTGAACGTATTGCTATCTTCCAAACTCATGTAAGTATTAAACACTCTGTCAGCGTTCTAACCGTGAAACATCGTAAAGCATATTAAGAATACATATCTTATTTTTCTGTTGTCGTTTTTTAGAACTGTCATCGTGGTCATTAGGAATTCTTCTGATGATAGTGCTGCAATAGTTCTCACTCTCTTTTTTTTCGTGGACATGAAATATGTTGAGGTTAATGTGTTGGTAGAGCTTTTGTCAACGTTCAGTTTTTATCGTACGGATATCCTTCAATGAGTACCGTTGATATAACACAATCATATCAATAATGTGTGTGTGTTTTGTTTGTTTGTTTGTTTGTTTGTTTGTGTGTGTGTTTTTTTTTTGGGGGGGGGGGGGTTCAGCTCCGTGTCTTTGTTTTCCTCTCTCTCTCTCTCTCTCTCTCTCTCTCTGTCCCTCTATACTGTTAGATGAAGTGTTTATCCTGTTTCTAAATTTTGCTGTGAACTAAACACGGTAAGTCTTCTGACTTTTATCTGGTGTTTGTTAATAAAACCAAATTGAACTGAATAAGGCAGTTCGGAGTTAACTCATGGGCAAATTGGTACGAATGACCATTCCCCTTTTTCAGTCGATTAGGGTACTTCACTCGTTTTCAGAGCGACATAATGCATACGCTCTATCTCTGTAGCAATATTTGGGATTCATCAATCCTGTTCAAACAAAGAATAAACTTCCATTGACCAGATGACCGTTCCAGATAACCAGGTAATCAGTCAGTGTAACACGATATGTCTCGGGGAAACCATCCGTTTAATTATTTTGCAATCTCTTTGTATTGATATTGGCAAATACCACTTTTGCTGTCAGGTGGATGTGCTGGCAAGCAGCATTTATAGGGATTACTTGAATAATCAATACTTCACAAATGCTTATCCAAGTAAATTTGAAATTAAACATGCCTGTTGGTACGAATGACCCTTTTTTTCTGCTCATGCGCAAAATGGATCTGCGAACTGGCTTAATCGTTGTAATGCAAAATTTACTGTTAATTTCTTATCTATCTGAAATTTTTATGTTACCACGAAGTGTATTATAATCATTGTGTCTTATTGAAACGAGGGAAGTTCTGGATAGTCTACGTGCAATTGTATGGTGTTTTACTGGCCACACAACCTGCTTACCCTTTATAATGTATCCACCTTATGTGACAAAAAATATACATAATATTATGATACACGTATATTTTTTTGGAAAATGCTGAAATAGGCCCTTTGTTGTGAGAAGACATCAGTTATATAATAGATCAAATCATGCATCATACTGGCTGATAGACCAATATGTTTGGTATTTGTATGAAACAAATTCATTCCAAATACTGGTCAGTTCAGGAATCATAGATTGTGACTGAAACATGTGCAATGCTTATTAGGCCTACATATGTACTTAATTTATGTAGGCTTTAGTCTACCATAGAGTGTGATGCGTGACTTCATGTGTAATTGCCACGGTTTTGAAAGACAACTAAATCATAAACGTTAACTACATTGTTCTGTATATGGTATGTGACACCCTGACAGTGTCATATCTTTACTGAGGAGTTGACAAAAATTCTAATATAAAAGAGAACACAAGAACACAACATATAAATGCTCTCAACATGCATGCTATTGTTAAAGAAAGAAATTAAGCTATATATAGCATAACTTTCAGCTGGTAATTTCATTTTCAATGTTGTGTGTATATGTCCAGGGTTAATGACAATCATACTATGATGTGCTATTGCAGTATACATGTATGTGACACCATAGGTTGAGTTTGTTTGTGTTGGGCTGGGGAACTGAAGATGAAGTATCTCCAGAAATAAGGAGTTGACAAAAGTGCTGAAGGAATAAAGGGACCACACGATCAAGTTAATGCTCTCAGCCTATATGCTATATAAAAAGAGAGCTATTTCAGTAAGCTGATGATTTCATGTTTTAACTTGGTTTGTAGGCCTACTGGCCACTGTCAATGGCAGTGCTTGCACTATGTGCACCATTTGTGTGGGTATGGGAACTGTCACAAATAAAAAAGTACAATATATCTCCAGAAATAAGAAGTTGACCACAAAAAAAAGTGCTGAAGAAATAGGGAGAACACAAGATCAAAGTAAATGCTCTTAGCCCCGTTATTTTCATTACAGAAAGTTAGCATTCTATTGTGAAGCTTGTTATTTGATGTTTCAAGGAAGTTCAGCATATATATAATCTATATAGAACACCATAATTATGTTCATTACTCTTATTGATATGCAGATATTTGTCCAAAACTATGAGGTCACATGCACTATGTCCATTTCTTAATGTAATGTTGCAGTTATTCTGATTTGTTATTTATTACAGAGTCAAATAAAGGAAATGTTGCCATGGATGCTGTAATCTTTGCCTATTTCATGCATCGTAGGGTGGTTTATATCAGCCAAATACACAACAAGTTTTTAGTCTGAGGGTTTTCAAAAGAATCTTATATTATATGAGGATTGAGACTTGTTATTTGTATTCAAAAGAGGATGTCAAGCAGGAGAAAAGAAAGTAATCCAAGCTATTTTCGACTTCCTCTTGTTGACATGAATTTTATCAAAGGTATGTTTAATGCACTGTTGATGAAAAATTAATGTTTACTTAAATCTGTTATACAAATGGCCTTTAGTGCTGTTGTGGTTGGTCTGAAACTGAAGGTTTTATTTCAGCATTTTCTGAAAAGCTCTATTTGTGTCTCATAAGGTGAATACATCATACAGAATAAGTAGGCTGGGTGGCAAGTAAACATAATACAACTTCACACAAATTTCAAATTTCTTCAGCGTTCCTTATAGGTGTATTGATAGTATACATGCAAAACATTCAAAAGGTATGAAGATCTTATAGGCCTGACATTTATTATGTGCAAGATATAATGCCTGTATTAATAGTATTGAGAAAGCTAAATAACATATTTGGTGTTATGGTATATACATAGAGTCATGTGTGTGTGTGTGTGTGTATGTGTGCAAGTGTGAGAGTGTGTGTGTGTGTGTGTGTGTGTGTGTGCGTGTGTGTGTGTGTGTGTGTGTGTGTGTGTGTGTGTGTGTGTGTGTGTATGTGTGGTGAATTTCTGGATGCAAACTACCCTGGGTCCAGGGGTTTAACGGGTAGTTCGCAGGCACAAACCCTTGTTTAGCGTTAAGAAGTCTGCGCCAAGACTACTACATGCACTAACTGGCACTGTTGGTGGTTGCTCTTATGTGCGAGGGTATGAGGTAACCATGAGTGAGTGAGCGATAAGCTGAGGTGCCTGCCAGCCATAAACTTTGGCGAGTATCCCGATTGAGTTGGTGAAAATACTCAGTTATACAGGGGAAATTCGATATAATGAGATGGTAGGGACCGAGTCGTTTTCCTCGTTTTTATAGCCAATATCTCGTTATATCAGTAGGCATAAAAGAAAGCATAACATAAAGACATTAATTTGCATATGTGAGACTACCCATCATCTTTCAATCAATATTGATAACTTGGTAATGTGTGTGAGGTAATTACTCACCTTTATCGGTAAGAAGATGTTTTTCGCCAATGAAATCCAATATCAAGAATGTGTTTCTTATTAATTGTAGATGTTTGAATTTGTAAATCTATATAGCTTGCGTTTGTGTGAAGATCGTCTGTGGATTGGTATGTGGTTATGGTATGGGTGTGTGTTGTGTGTGGAAAGCTTCACAATGATGTGTGTGTATGTGACACATCCTGTATGTACTAGATATGACTGCGTGTGTGTGAAGATGGGGAATTCCCTACGAAAGCCAAGCACCGCATCAGATTGCCTCACACCAGATGATGTCATGTATACTATACGGCCGTCCCACTACATTTTCTGGATGTATTGCGAATTGTGAAATTTGTCAAATTGTTTGTACAACGCAGTCGCGGTACGTCAACGTGCAATTTATAACTTTCTGTCAAACTAGCACAGATGCAACCAGAAAGCCAGAGGGAAGATCACTTTACAAGAAAAGAAGCCTCCCTGTTTCAGCTCGAAACAACTCTGCGCTTCTTGTAACTTACAGCTATCTTCACACTAAAAAATAGGAGAGCAAATATGTACCCCTAGAGGTACAGATGCTTGTCGCTATACAAGGAACCCTAGCGGTACTTATATGTACCCCATACAGGGGTACATGTAAGTACCCGTGCTTTGGGTACTTATATGTACCTCTAGGGTACAGATTGTGTACCCCTGTATGGGGTACAGATGAGTACCCCTGCATAGGATACAGATGAGTACCTCTAGGGTTCCTTGTATAGCGACAAGCATCTGTACCCTCACCGGTACATATTTGCACTCCTTTTTTTAGTGTGTATGTGACTGTCTAAGTAAACAATATGACACACACACAAACACGTACACAAACACGCACACAAACATGCACACAAACACAGGCATGCAATCTATGAGAGTAAGTTTACAGCATACAACTCGAACTGTATGTATAAGACATGCTAAGGTGTTTTTCCTTGATATATACAAATTATACGCTTTATTTCCTGGAAACTAATAACAAAGCAAAAGCATCCACGTGTTGATATTGCACTACAAACACAGAGGACTATACATACGAATAAGGTTGTTGCATGAAAAAATAATACATGTACATGATGTAGTCGTGCACTGTACCAATATGTTGCCATTTTTGTGAATTTGTGAATCATTTTTGGTTTGCAAATTTGACAAGCAAAATTCTCACCAAGCGCTATAATGGTGTATAATATTTAGTGCATTGAAGAGGGTCGCAGTGTCAATTTACGAAAACAAAATCTTGTGACAATACCTGTGACCTTCTCATTCACAAAAATATATATGTACGCAAAGACGAACAGCTTATGCAGTACATGTAGTTGAGACTGTTTATCTTTGGTACAATGTACAACAGTGTAGGTGCCTACAGGAATGCATACAATTGCACAACAAAGAAATATGTCATAATATACACTCAAATACTAAGATTACACAGCCATGAAATCCATACATGCTCAAAATTCACATTTTCATAATTTCCCATCAATCATAAAGTTGGCTTGAAGAACATCTTTCACTTGTCCACACATTGAACATCCTACATTATCATATATAAAACGAAATATCACTTGATTTAATTTGTTGGTAAATCACTTCAGTTACTTAACTTATAGAAACAGCTGTTCATAATCTTCAAATCACAGGTAAATCTGTGACAGAAAAACACTGTAGCACTAATAGGTAAATATGGAACGAAATTTGGCATCAAAATGGCAAAATGAAATAAGTATATCAGAATTGCTCTGAATTAAGAAGGGTTTTGTTTTTGAATTTTGAAATGGCCTTTTTAATCCTTTACCTTTGAATTTCAGGAGATATGGAATAAAACTAGAAATGTTGCTATGGTAAGTGGTATGTATCCACCATAATACATGCTTCTCCCAATAGGTCTATGTTACGTCTGGATGAGTGACGACAGTTTCACATAAGTGGCAAAATAGTAAAATGACAAATATCACAAATGTCACAAATGTGTTGAGAGTTTACTTTCCTTGAACTAATTTTAACTGGATGATATCTAAGGGAGAGTCTTATAGTCTAAGAAAGCAGGTATTTGGGGATTGAAGAAAGTTCTTTGCTTTCATAATGCACATGAACCGATTTTATGTCCCATGTGTATATCCACTTCTTCGCAGTAACAGATACCTACTGTCAATACACTGTAAATGTCTACCTTTGCTCATCAAAATTCCTCTTACTCTGTCACGAAGAAAACTACGTTCAACTTGATGCATTATAACAAAACGTACAGTGAGTTTTGATTCAACCAAAGTGATACCCCTTGCTCTTCACACAAGAAACACATTTGTATTTCTGAGAAAGTAAACAGATTATGCACCATTGAGAAATGGGTAGGCCATAGATATGAATTGGATGGTGGTAGTAGACATACTGCATGTACATGTATTATTATCGCACTGTTTGCACCATCAATTATATTTCAAAGTACGATATTTCTTCCTATAGAACACAATTTTATACACTTGTGCATTTAGTGAAAGAGATTATCTTCATCATGTAAAGGCACACTGGTCATATCATAATGCATCAAATCCATGTAGTGAGTGCTTGTTTTGCACGCTGCATACATATGTAAATACAGCTTTACATCCAACTGGAGAGAAGTCATGACCCCCCCCCCCAAAAAAAAAAAGAAAAAGAAAAAGAAAAAAGAAAAAAAAGGAAGATGTGTGAACCCGCTGAAAAGTCCTGAGAATACTTAGGCAAATGTCTATGGGAAATGCGTGTTGTATCAAACTCAAAACGTCCTCAATGGGTTAACATGGTCTTCTCTATCAGTTCACCACAGAAGAGTAACTTTTGGACGAGGATCACATAAATTAGTTTCGACCATCAGGCTAAATCTAATGGCAATCTCCTTACAGTACTCCCATCTGTTGAGGTAATCTCACTATGCACAACACTGCCCACTGGCACTGGTAAAACAGTCCAGGACTCAATCACCGTTGGACCAGTAATTTTTCAGGAATGGACCAGTAAAAATGGACAAACTGGGTTACCTATACTGGTCAAACAGATGGGTATGGCCAGTAAAAAAAAAATGGGTGAGTGTGCAGCCATGTCATGCAAACCATTCAATTGTCTACTCATGTCTTGCACACCGCAGGTACTATGTATATCAATCTGTTCGAACGTACTATAACACATTGCTGAAATGTAATGAATGCTCTCAGGGAAATGAATAACTTACAATGTAGCTGAATATCGCTAGATTCATGCAAGGTCAACTAAAGCAAGGTTGGTTGCACTTCATATTCATTCTAAACAAGAAACTATAGATTTAGAAACAGCAGTGGCAATTACAGGAATCTTCATGAAAGTAAAGCTCATGCTCGTGTATTTGATGTAGATTACTGGGAAACATGTAAGATCCTATTGTACATAGAAGCTATGTGGAAGTTTGTGTTTTGCTTTTGTGTGAGCTTGGAGATCTAACTTCAATATAAGTAAAGAGAGGGCAGGTGTAGAACCCAAAGTAACCAAATCCTCACCCTGTTACTAGCAATGTAAAAACCTCAAGAGTGATTCAATTTTCCATTAACATCTGAACCTTTATATAATAGAAATTCTTGCCTCTCCTTTGGCTGTAACACATACACTGCAGTCAACCTATAATTTTGTATGGTAAGCACTCAGGATTAGTATCATTTTTAGTGAACTGCTTCAGTTGCCAATATTCCTGTATCAAGTTAGTAGGCTCTGCCTGCAAAGAATATGTACACTACAAACATATTATTGTCAAATTTTTCAATTGATACTGCATCTGGTGCATGTGTACATGAGTACCTCAAATGGGCAAGGCAAACTATGATTTGCAATGAATTCAAGCAACATATTAAAAGATTTCCTTGCTCATAACTATGATGGAAATCACATTTTAATCTTACAGTGTTAAGAGGCCAGAGACGTACAATCACTGTAAGCAGCAAAACAAGAACCGTATTTAAGGATATTCTTATAACTTCAAGTTAACACACATGAGACATTAAAGCTCTAAATGAGAATTTGTTGCCTAAATTCAGCTGAGGTACATGTAAAAGGTTTCTGTCCTATCAATGGGCCAGAAGAAGTAAAACCACCGTGAATTTATTGGGATATAACGTTAATCAACTTTCCTATCTTAAGAACGAGATGCTGGAAATATTCAAAGCAATTTCCAGAATCGACCTGAATATATGGGATATTTAAGTTGATCAATCTTTGTACCTTGAATGGTAATTACTTGGAATATCCTAATCTTGTGAGAGAGGTTTGGATGAAATATTGGTGCGCTCTTCGTGTTGGGCTATTCCAGCCCAAATGTGCACTACACAGCCAAAGTTGAAGCAATCCCTGCAGAAATGTTGGTGCAGGTGCAGAGAACTGTTCCTTCCACCTCCACGAGAAGGCCATCTGGTGCAAAAGGAATCCCACATATTACTAATAGGGACTTTCTGATTGTGTGGACACAGCCACCTTTCTTGTACAAGAGTGGTTCCAGATTGCTACAGTCGTCGGTTTGTCACATCTGGGATGATATCGCCCATTTTCATTTTCAGTGCACGTCGCTCACTACGTACTGCTACGACGTCATGGCTCCCTTTCCTCCAACAGGCTGGCGAGTGGTTGCACTAAGCGATGACATCACTCATGTTCTGAATATAGGTGGCAATGAAATCCTTGGCAGACGCGTTTTGCGATTCAGGCCTGGGATGTACTGGAGAACATGAAAGTATGCACAGTTCCTCAAAACAACGTCATTACCTCGACGTCGACATTCAGGAGGTGAAATGGATTTGGAATTGGTCCCGCAGGTTCCTGGACAAATAGTGAGAAATGAATTTACAACTAATTTGTTAATAACAACAAACAAACTTTTCTTCACATTTTATCTAGTGCCATCAAAAGTGCAACATTCAAAAACATTATATCATCAGTTAGTTTCAAACCCCGGTTTACATTGAAAATATTACCACATGTATTATCTATGCTCAAAGTAACCATCACCTTTTATGTTATTTGAGGTTGATATGAAAAAAAAAAGAAGAAGCAGCATAATTGCAAAACTTATCAAATTTGCTTCAATAATATCTATCAACCTTTCTTTTTTTTTGGGGGGGGGGGCAAATAATTAACTTACAACTCTATAAACATTTACTTTCCACAAAACATTTAGAACGTACCAAAAACTCTTCTTATTTTGTGACAAAATATCCAATCTAATATGGACTCATTGCCTTTCAAATCATATTTCACTTTACACAAACCTGTGGTATTACAGCCAGGGTCTTCCATGATGGGTGCCCCTTTGATGAGAGTCCTTGCAGCTTCAGAGTATTGTAAGGGTGAAGAGAACCTAAATGTGAATCTATGGACAGAAAAAAAAGAAAACAGGAAAAAGGGGGACAGTTTACCTTATTTGAGATAAAGGAATTGGTCACTTTATCTGATTGATAATTCATAGGAATTACCATCATGTCATATACATCCTACATATACAGTGGACTCCCGTTAATAACGAAGTCCTCGGGACCGGCAGTTTTCTTTCTTTATATCGGAATTTCGTTATAACAGAACAAAGAAACAATATACATAGAGTGGATGAGATTGCAGCCCAAATTTTTACTTCGTTATAACCGGATTTTCGTTATAACCGTGTTCGTTATAACGGGAGTGCACTGTAATAGGAAAATCATAGTTTACGATACTTGCAAAGTCATTCTTTCTGCAAAGGTCTTGTAAGAATAACAGTAATTCACAGCCTGTCATGGACCACACACAACACGTATCTTGCCACTTGTTAACTGATGCTACATCCAGCAGTCATGGGGCCATCATGTCACTGCCACACAATCAGTAGTAGGCCCTACCCAAAAATGGACATGCATCTTCTGGTGTTACAAGTCACAATTTATCTAATGATGACCCAGGGCTGAAGTCATGTAACTACGTACGTGTACATCATGTAGTATTGTGCTCTGCATGGTTCTTTCCCGTTTTAACTACAGTACTTATGTGTCATTAAAAGACTTACCATTACCAAGTATGCTTGATAACGTCCTTGAAGAGTTCTTGAATAATCTTTGCTCTCCACTGACTTCCAGATGGTTAGAAGAGATGCATTCCTCTCCTTTGTCACATCCATTCACAAGTGACATGAAGTAATCCACAGCTTGGTAGTGAAACAACTGCATTAGGAGCTGCTTGTCTAAATAACAATAACAACAAAAAAAGAAATGTGTAATTGGTAGCACTAATGTGAGGTTTAGGTCTTACATCAGTTTCTTGTACCGTGGTAAGTATTTATTGCCTTGTAAATTCAGAAAGGGAAAATGTTTGGGTCACACCTGCTTCCAATGAGAATAAAAGTTTGTGAAGGTAGGAATACACTGATGAATATTGCAAGTGACATCAACAATAGGTTCATAAATTTTACTGGAATGGGTAAACTCCCGAGTGTCTCGAGTATTGATGACATAATATAAATAGCAGTAGCAACACAGCTAGACTGGGATGTTCTACACTGTCTTTTCAAAAAGGCCATCATAAATCCATAAAAAGAACATCTAAAACTACAGTGAATATTGGTAACTACAGTATTGCTCGAAAGAAAGTGGACAGTTTCCCGCGGGGGACCACGGTCCCCCGCGAGACACCACGGTCGGGCGCACACAGGACTTCCGCGAGATTTTTAGCCACACGCGATCGATTGCTAACTGTATTACCGTGTAATCGATCATGAAAAGACAGATCGCTGATCGCTTGTCTCATTGCTACACTAGCTAGCTGAACGTGCACCTTACTGCCTGTTGCTATAGCTGCGTGGTGACTTCACCAACATACTTCTACCCGCGGTAATTGTGAAAAAAGATCGATTTCGGAGGCCAGAAACAGTGTAGTTATGTTCATTTGGTTGAACCAGTACTGGTGGCATTTTTGCCTGCCTGCGTTCGGAAGCTTGTAAATTTCCGATCGGTTGCGCGCGCTTGTGGAGAGGGAAGCGCCGCCAAAGATAAGCTCCGTGTCAAGGGGTGGTAACGAGTACAATATCGAACTGCATGCAGTGAGCTGATCATTGTACATGTACTTACAAAAGCACTGTACATGCAGCATCATCGCAAATATATTTCACCACACGAACCACGTGTAACAACTTTTATAAAGTTAAATCGAAAGGTTCATTATCAGCAAAAAATAAATAAATAAGGGGAAAATAAACAAATGACAGTAAATAGCGTATTATGCAGTCTCTTCGGACCGAAGAAACTTGACACCCCAACCATCTCCCCTTGTGGAAATTTCCACAAAACCAGCTGCCACACCCAGGTGCGTGCCAGACGAAAGAATGCGCGCCCTGGATTATGTAATTAAACAGCGTGTAAATAACATGGAAATATCGATCAAAGAACTTCCTCTGAGTTGATCATTGCAAAGATATCATGATTCTACAGCCTTTCCTTTGGTGCATGGTAGGAAACACCGAACAGTCGATTACAGTGTACACTGTATACTTGTTCGAATATTTTCATTTGTTCCCTGAACAATGAAAAGGATTGATTAATCGCTGGATTAAACATGCAATCACAAAAATACATGAAAGGCCTCGTATGCCCAGAGAAATTTACTACGTACGAGTAAGTCCTATGTGATGAAGCCACCAGCCGGTTAGACAGCAAATCATGACAATTAATTTCACGCTCATCAAAACTGCTTATTACTTTTCAAAGTTTTGACTATCAACATTCGTTCGTGAGTGGTTTTGGGTGTGTTTGTTTTTTTTTTCTCGCCAATGACGTAATGATTTCTCCGTATCTAACGTAATACAATGTACAACTGTTAAAAGTGTTTACCGCATTCGATTATTTTCATGACAAGCAGGTTCTAATTCTCCACGTTCACATGCCACTCAATGAAGACCAGTTGGTACACACACTTCCTCTCATGAGGGACAAGGGAATATAGGGAGAATGATGTCTTGATCCACCTCGTTTTCTCGCTTTTTACTGTTTGGTTATCAGAGTGTAAGTCCACGTGTCCATAATTAAGAAAATATCACTGTAAAATAGATATATTTGTGGCATGAAGCTTCCATGAATTGTCACTGGCATGTAATGCATTGTGTAGACAAAAGGAAAACGAAAAAAAAAAATATGGATTTTCCTTTCGCAAATCTTGGTGGACTCCACACAAAAACTCGCGCGTTTTCAATAATGTTAATGGCAGAGTAAGGTATTAAGTCTGTGTAATCGATGAAAAAATAAATACGAAGCATATCAACTTTTATTACTCTACCCCTAGGAATATTGCCAGTTCACTAACTAACTTATAGAAGACACTATCCTTCGTGTTTAGACTTGGCGTGCTTGTTTTGGAGAGAAACGCTTCCTCAAGGCACCTTAATCGATCCGGATGTTAATTAAGTTTACGCATTCGCAAGAGCTGGCCATTGGCTAAGCTGTCGATCCAGCCACCAATCGCACGCAGCGTGGGGATAATTATTCACTCTTGGTAACCAATCACAAATCGCACTGTCTTTAAGCACCATTTCGCTTTCGGACAGACACACGCCTCCTTAAATAGCTTTGGCAGTAACGATTTATCTGAGATAACCTTCTCTTTGCCTTCGATTGCGGATATCTGCTACAAGTTCTCGCTGTACTTTATTACGACTACGTCATCTAGTTTGCCAATAATTCCGTTTCTTTTTATCCGAAGAGTTCCTATTGTGTTCGTCGTACCCTGTAGGATTTCAAGTATATCTAGTTGTCAGTTGTTCTGCTTATTATTTGTATCTAAACCGTATCTTTAGGTCTCGCTTTATCTGATATAGGTTACTATTGTTACCGCCTCTCGCTTTACATTAGCTTTACAACTTGTTCTCGATTGCGTTATTTAGGCTTACTGCATACTGTACTCTAATTTGTTAACACTCTACGTCATTTCTTCGTGCTTTATTTTAGGGCTATTTCTCACTTTCGTGTAGACTGTTGGTTTGCATTATTGGCTTGCGTACCGCTTACCGCGTTACTACTTCGTACATTTAGGGAGATTTCACTTCCTATTCTTTCCTTTCACTTGTAATATTTTTGTGCATATTTATGCACGATGGTGAGTCAGGCTGACCGCGGAAGGATCATCCTGTGGTGGGCAGCGGGTGCCAGCGTACGAGTCATCACTAAGAAACTGCACGACTACGGCGTCGAGGTATCCAAGACTGCAGTTGCAAACTGCATCAAGCGGTATCGGGAGACTGGGTCTGTGAGTGATCGTCCGCGGAGCGGTAGGCCTCACGTTTTGACAGCAGAGGAGGAAGCGTTCATTGACCAACTGATCGACCAAGATAAGGAGCTGTCATCCATCGAGATTCAAGCCAAGGTCCAGGAGCGATTCGGCAAGGGCATCGGTGCAAGCACCATTCGCAGCATTCGAAAGAACTTGGGATGGACCAGATCTCGCGTGCTGTACGGTCAACTCATCAGGAACTACAACAAGGCTTCGCGACTGTCCTTCTCTCTTCGGATGTACGAAACGGACGAAACATTTCGGGACGTCATCTACACGGATGAGAGCACCTTTTGGGTGGAAAACAACGCTCGGCATTACTACCGACGTCTTGGGACTCCGAATAGGAAAGTGGGCAAGCCGAAGCATCCCTACAAAGTGCACGTGTGGGGAGGGATTTCTCGACGCGGGGCTACACGACTAGCGATCTTCGACGGCATCATGCGGAAGGAGTTTTTCCGCGGACGAACTTCTCAGCAACTTTTTGATCCCCTTCATCCGCGAGGTCTACCCAGATGGATGCCGTTTGATGATGGACAACGACCCGAAGCACACCAGCGCCTACGCAGCCAACGTCTTGGAGCGCAACAACGTCACGTGGTGGAGGACGCCGCCTGAATCGCCGGACATCAACCCAATCGAACACGTGTGGGGCAACATGAAGGTTCACATCAGGAGGCACGTGAAACCTCGGACAAAGGAGCAACTGATCGACGGCTTGAAGACCTACTGGCGAGACAACATGACAAGAGACAAGTTGGAACGACATCTCAACAACGTGTACAACGTGTATCCTGAGATCATCCGTCAGATGGGCGATACAACGAAGTACTGACTCATTCCCGGACGAAGCATCAACCTCGAACCAAGGATCAACGCAACGAGAGACAAGTTGGACGACATCTCAACAACGGCGAAACGATGAAGTACTGACTCATACAAACTGGTGCAGCAATGATTTCGTAATAGTCTCACTGCATGCATTTACATCTGTTTGAAGTTGCAAATAAATGTGGAATTCAGAACATAATAAATGAGATTAAAGACAAGACAAAAATATTCTCCTCTTACATACTCTCACTCTTTTCTTCACTTTCCCCTTTATGTTTGCATTATTGTGTGTCTCTGTGTGAATCAGTTTTTTTAAACAATCCTTATACTAATGGGAATATTTGCGAAAGTTTTGAGCTATTACACTTAAATAAACAAAGATAAAAACAGCCATACCCCCTTTCTTTCCCCTTTAAAATGAACAAGAAAAACACTAAAATTACATTTATTTTCACTTTGATATTCAGTGCGCCATAGCTATTTTTGAAAGGGGCCATTTCAACATTCTAAACTCATTCTTTAACACTGAAAAAGAAAACAATAACTTGAATCAAAATGTGATGACTTCAAGATTGAGAGCATAACACAAAACTATTATTAGCATAACATTAAATACATGTATACCAGAGTACGGAAGGGTTTAACAAGGAAACGGGAATGCAAAAAGGAAAAAGCACTGTAAAACAAGTTAAAAGAACTTATAATGGCCTCGTGAAATAAATGTATAGTGTGATGCATTGCAATCGCATTGATACAACATCAGTTTCCATACAAAAAGAAATACCGTAAAAGGCGCAATGATTTCTCTCGCTATACTATAATCATCTCTGATAAGAACAGCAAGTGCCGTGTATATGAAGCTATGGTTTTGGCATGAGAGTACATTGCTCGTCTCATCTTATGCATTCATCTGAAGCATCCCCCTCCAAAAAACAAGAACAAAAACAAAACAAAAAACTCATGTATGTTGTACTTGTAATATTCAGTTTGTCATGAAGCAGTCAGAAATCATGCGTGAGCAATCGAGACTTCGGTCCCTCGTGAGAAAGGTGCTTACATAATGGTCCCCCGCGAGAAAGTGTTTGGTCCCCCGCGAGAAAGGTGCTTACATAATGGTCCCCCGCGAGAAAGTATTTGGTCCCCCGCGAGAAAGGTGCTTACACAATGGTCCCCCGCGAGAAAGTGTTTGGTTCCTCGCGAGAATACTCGCACACTGAATCACTCACTCATGCAATGGAGTCTTTTCCCACCTCTCTGCTCATTCACTGGTTCGTCTACATTGTAGGCCCGACGATAAAGTTAAAATAGAAAAGAAAAAAATCCGTTCATGTCGTTAAAATGCATCAACGGAAATCACGTATTGGAATCATATTTCCTCTTTCCATTTCTGACATAAAAACATAACCAACATTAATCCGAACACTGTGGCATTATTCCGATAGTCTGTTAATCTGAAAACGAATTAGGTCCGATGTGGTACGAAACTTATTTCGTTTTCAGATAAAGGAACCTTCAAACTTTGTGTCAAACGAACAAACCTTAGGCCTACTCACTGTAATTTGTTTTCGAATCAACAAACCTTTGAAATAACCAAACTTTTTATTTTTGCACTATACAAAAGAATACATAAGTCGTCAACACTTTGAGCTCCCCCCCCCCCCCCCCCCCACACACACACACACACACTTTTTTAGAAAGAAATAGATAGAAACCTTGAAGAATGATCGCGGTAAGGTTATGTTTCTGCGCTGAAGACCATTTTTTTTTTTTTGCTTGTCAGCTTTTTTTGGTTTCTTTTTTTGCTTGTTAGCTCATGAAACCCGGGAGTGCCCACCTCCCCCCCCCCCCCCCCCCCACACACACACATACACTTTTCAAAACGTTCCGCCGGCGGTATATATCTTTCAGGAGTACCGTTCTTATAACGCGCAGTCATATCAATAATGTGTTTGTTGTTTTGTTTTTTTTTTGTTTCAGCTCTGAGTCTTCTCTCTCCTTCTCTCTCTCCCCTCTCTCTCTCTCTCTCTCTCTCTCTCTCTCTCTCTCTGTCTCTCACTTTCTCTGTCCTTCTGCTGTTTAAGATTAAATTTTCTGTTAAATTTGGATGTGAACTAAACATGGTTAGTCTTCGGACCTTTATCTTTTTTTTTTCATAAAACCAAAATTGAACTGAAGAAGCCAGTTCCGAGTTAGCTCATGGCATATTGGCACGAATGATCTCTCTTTTCTCTCAGTCTGTTTAATGGCACTTACATCGTTTTCAGAGCGTCATAATGCATAGGCTTTTCGTAACAATTTATGGGATTCATCAATCCTGTTCAAACAAAGAATAAACTTCCGTAGACCAGATGACCATAATAATCCGTCAGTTTAATACTTATAGAAAGCATCCATTTAATCATTGTACTAACAATCTCTTTCTATATCCAATAATTGATATTGCCAAATATCACTTTTGCTGTCAGGTGGACGTGCAGGCAAGCAGCATTTATGAGGATTACTTGACTAATCATTGCATCACAAAACTAAATGCTTAGGCCTGTCCAAGTAAATTTAAAATCAAACATGCCTATTGGTACGAATGAACTTTTTTCTACTCATGCGCAAAGTATAAGAACTGCAAACTGGCTTAGTAATTGAATTGATCGTTGGGCTCGGTGTAATGTAAAAAGTAACATTGAGTTCTTATCTGTATAAACTTTTAAACACTTTTACATCATGTTACCACAAAGTTTGAAATTACTATCTGACTATCTTGCATTAAAAGGGGGGAACTTCGCCTATTCTACGTAATTTTGATACCAACATGAATTCATTCATCCTTATAAAAAACTTTCTAAAAGCAGTAGGCCTACATTCTACACATACGGAGTGAAATTATACATTTACCAACAGAAATAAGATGAGCAATCTATTTTTAACTTTTTCTCCGAAGCAATATTATAACTTTCGTTTTAAACTCATCAAACTTTACGTCCTTCTACCATGATTGCAGTGTCAACTAGGATTCAGCATGAAGATGAAGCTTGCAGCATTCGTCTTTCTCCTCCTCATCACGGGGTAAATATTTTGTCTTGTTTTCATTCTTTTGGGGGTGGGAAAAGATGCATTCAGTTTGTGTGCTAATGAAAAATTGTTTCCTAAGAAAGCCATCAGCTTGCCTTCAAAACAGGAAAAAAAAATCCAACAACCCTGGAAACCATTTAGTCTATAATTGCCGGTTTGTCTGCTCAGGTGAAGACTCAGGTGAAGTTTCTTCACCAAGTAAGGCCCATTCATCGTAAGTCAGAACTTGGAGAGAGCCGTTGGAATCATTATTTGTTATCATTGCATATTCATTGTGCACTTTTCCTAATTAGGCAGTTTAAAGAGACCTGTCTAGCGAGATTAAAGGACAAGTTCACCTTCATAAACATAAGGATTGAGAGAATGTAGCAATGTTAGTAGAACACATCATTGAAAGTTTGAGGAAAATCGGACAATCCGTTCAAAAGTTATGAATTTTTGAATTTTTTTGTGCAGTAACCGCTTGATGAGAAGACTATTGCAGTGTGTGAATAACTTAGATGTCACATGCGTACAACAATATAAGGAAAATATAAAGAGAATTTCACAAAATTTCATCTTTTGAAGAAAGTACACATTCCCCCGACTCGTTACCGACAAATGTTATGGCTAATATTATTCCCCCTGCCTTTAGAAAGAGGCAAGTCAAGTGCTCTATTATTAAGCGAAAAAAAGTGAAAATATGTTGAATTTTCTTTACATTTTCTTTATGCTGTTGTACGCATATGACTCACAAGCTGTAGTAGTCTCCTCATCCAGCGGTTCCAACACAAAAATTTAAAAATTCATAACTTTTGCATCGATTGTCCAACTTTCACTGATGTGTTCTATTAATATTGTTGCATTCTCTCAATCCTTATGTTTATGAAGGTGAACTTGTCCTTTAAAGTCACTAGATGTGTTCATCGGGGTCATCCCACTAGACCGATACCCACGAGTCATACAGCCCACAGGTTCGACATTGAAAACAGGTCCATGCAGAGTCATACATCTCACGAATCACACAGCCCATGAGTTCGACACTAGGTAAATAAAGTCCACGAGTTCGACACTATAGGTAAAAACAGCCCATGAGTTCGACAGATACACCACGTGGCTTAATAACGTGCCGGTCTCGTGGGCCTCAGTGGGGCTTAGTGTCGAACTAATCGGCTATATGACTTGTGAGCTGCATGACTCGTGGGCTGTATGACTCGTGGGTGTTGGTCTCGTGACGTGCACCCGTGTTCATCAACCCTGCATCATGATGTAGTTTATTCAAATGTATGCTGTTCGGTTTTATTGTGTAATGTAAATGTATACACTGCACATACTTTCGAGCAGGGTGCATCCTTGGCGTTCCAATGGCTTGCCGGAGGTCCGCTCGGGGCCTGCCTGAGCGTGGAGACGGCGGGTTAACCGTGGTTTGCTAATTTTTAGATTTTCTTTCCATGGGGCCTATTAGTATTTACGAATTTCCTTTCATTAGCTGTACATTGCAATGTGGCTGTGTGCGGCCCTGTCGCTGTGCACAAGTGTTACACTTGTGTACGGCGGCGGGGCTGTGTGTAATTAATTGCAATGGTCCTGTGGAAGTTATTCACTGTGCACTCGTCGTCGCCATGTCGGGCGGGCCTGGGCGGGCTTTCGGAGTGCCAACAGTTATTTTGTCCTATTTTCGAAATGGAATTGAATAATCATGATAATGAATAATACTCTTCTCGGCATTACGGGGGGGGGGGGGGGGGCTGTCATAGTCAGCTGCTTTTGGAGGTCTCTGCCAAACCATTTTTGGTTGGGTATACACAGTCGTGTTTTGCGTTAGTGGGTATTCTCGCATGTACGACCCTCTATAGTATGTTTGTTAGTAAAGAGTTGTTTAAATATTTGAAAAAACATAAGCACAGATTAATTGTTTGTACCAAAGAAATGGCTTTGTGTTGAAGTGATAATTTTGTAATTCATCCATCCTCTGTATAATAATATGTTGCTTCGAGAAATCAATAAATTCTATCATTTGAAAAAAAAAAATGTAGTTAGAGCTGGGGTGCACTTCACGAGCTGATACCTACGAGTCATGCAGCCCACGAGTCATACAGCCCACGAATCATACAGCCCACGAACTACACACTGCGAACTGCCTTTTATATTTTCTCTTACATCATCTTGGCACTGTGACCTCACATATTGTTGGAAGTTCCTGTCTAGAAGGGGCAGCACGTATATTTAACAAAATCATTATACTTCTAAATTTCGATTAGAGAGTACGATTTCCCTCAAATGAATGATAACAAAAACAATAATGCTAATAAAAAGTATAATAATTATAATAATTATAATAATATAATAATGGATACTTGTCTAGCGCACAGGTCCACCACGTCCTTTCTGTGCTCATGGCACTTAAAAAAAAGAGGGGAATCATGGTTAAAATGTTTTTCTTTATCCCATCCCATCCCCACCAATCCAGGAATACTGCCTCCCCGTGTTGCTACGACCTTGTGATCAAAGCTGAGGTCTGTGGAGCTGATATGCCCGGAAAGCCGATAGATTTAACCAAGCTCGGATTTACGGATTCAGGTATCACCCCCGGTTCTACAGCCGCGAGAATGATGTCTGCAGAGGCCGATGCTAACGGGGGCCGGGTTCCTGCCGGCGGGTTGGTCGCTACCTTGCAGTCGCTTGGCGCGTCAGGCATGACAGGGACCAAGGCTGTCTGCCGCCCGGCAGCAGGCCATGGACATGATTGAGCGGTCTTAGAGTTTCTACTCAAAGATGAGCTTTGAAATAACTAGTTTAATCTTCTTCAATGCAAACCGAGACTTATTTGATAGACTGCATGAAAACATTCACAGAATGTGCCTACGAACGTCAACACTGAACAAGTGCATTTAAGCATCGACATTTAAAGAAACATTTCCGGTTCACTTTAGCTCAATTACAACAAATTACCGACTGTTGCTTAGATCGAACCCTCACTACAAGGTTGAATCTCTGAACCTTTCATTGTCGAATTCTTATTGCTTTTAGTGGTGTAGATAAGCATCATATATTGTCTTATCGATTTAAAAATGGTTTTGATTGTCCGTTTTGTTTGTGCGTTCTATTTTTTTTTTCGTTCTTTAAGTCCTAAACAGGGGATTATTTTCATTCAATATAAATGCACAATTTTCCGTATCTTACATGAATTCTGGTGTTTTGTCAAGTGCTCTTGATTGTGGGAAAATAAACGTTCTCAGAATCAAGAGCACTTGATAAAGTGCTCTTGAACTTGAGTTTGAGTTCTGATCTATTTTTGATATATGTTATATATATTTTTAATATTCAATATAAACACTAAACAAAAAAAAATATCCCCTTAAAACAAATCGCCGTAATTTCTAAATCTGGAAATTTTGAGGAAATCTGATTACAGAGGCATGTAGCTGTATTTCTTAGCTACCTCTCATATGATATTCAGTAGATATCAGTTGGTCACGGTTCAGTAAGAATACTCTAAAGGCAAAATGGTCATTTTTTGAAGTTCACAAGCTCAATTTCGTAACTTTAATTTAATGATATCGGAACAAATTTCGAATTTCCAGCATAAAAAGGCAGGCAGCATAAACAACTTATGTGCTTCCTATTGTACCATATGACTTGTGGGCAAAATTTCACGGTTGAGTGACCATAGGGTAAAAATTGCCTAAATGGCAGTTTAAACATATTTCCCGTGGTAAAATTCATCCTACGACGGCTTATTTATGTTTCGGAAAGCAAAGTAGGATGTTTGCACACAATATGTGGTAAATCACGGTTAAATGAGCACATTATAAAACAAAAGATTATCACATTAAAATTGTACAGTGTGTATTGCTTTAGTTCCGTGGACTGAAAATCAACTGAATGACGTTGTTATTACAGTGTTTAAAGCAGATGTGAGTGTATCAGTATTTCTATGGCATTTCTTTCAAAATTTTACGCCTCAATGAGCACGTGGGTTCGGAAAACCCCCTTAATAATGAATGGGTTAAAATTCAATAGCTACCTATGGTTAAGTATTGAAGTATTCTTCTATTCTGATTTTACTCGGATAAAAATCCCAATGTGTTATGCTTCAGTGATCACAGATATGAGCAATTATGCAAATTAAATTCTTGGGACCTTGCTAATGGATATTGCTTTGGCGTTAAGATCTTGATTCTTGGTGACGTCGTGACCTCAGTACCACGAGAAGCATGTCCTAACTGCCATTTTGTCAATTTTTACACCGTGGTCACTCAACTGTGAAATTTTGTCCACAAGTCATGAATTATGGTATGTCAGGAAGCACATAAATTGTGCGTTGATTGCCTTCTTATGTTGGAAGATTGAAATTTGTTCTGATATATCACTGAATCAAAGTTATGAAATAGGGCTTGTAAACTTCAAAAAGTGACCATTTTGTCTTTAAAGCGTGTTCACTGAAGCGCGACATGACGATATCCAATGAATTCCACATGAAAGGTAGCCAAGAATTGCAGCTACTTGCTCCTGTGTTTAGATTTCCTGAAAGGTTCCTGATTCAGAAATTACAGCGAATTGTTTTAGGGGGAAGTTACTTTTTGTTTAGTGTATACATATATATATAATTATATACATATATATATATATATACAGTGTAGTCTTGTGTGCAGAAATTTGTGTGCAGAAATAAAACGTTGGTGAATACAGCATGAACTTTGTTCCAGTTTTGTTTTTGTTTTTGTTATCTTGTTATCTTGTCAACACGTGGACAACCTCAATATATATATATATATATATATATATATATATATACATACATATATATAAACATATATATATATATATATATATATATATACATACATATATATATAAACATATATATATATATATATATATATATATATATATATACATATTCTGTATGTGAGAGAGAGAGAGAGAGAGAGAGCTCGCACACACGTTAATGAAATCAAGGCTGCCATTTTTAAAGCTGGTGGCAAGGGCAGTACTAGACTCGAAAGAAATTAAAACTATAAACCTTAGTTGATCGTTTACAAACGACGTGACAATTTCTTTTTGTTCATTCTTTGGCCCTTGAATTTATTTTATTTTATTTTCTTCCTTAGTAACATTAGCGCATCAACAATTATATACATTCACTGGACTAATACAAGTTAAGAGAAAATGGGTGAAGAGAAGAATTAAAGAGACAAGTGGAGAATAATTGAGAGAAATGAAAGAAAGAAAAAAACTTATCGTAATTCACAGCATCGAACATAACAGAAACACTTCGAAGGTATGCAAAGATGCATACCATAATGATCATTTTCCCCATGGAAATGTTTTCACTGAAATCTAAGCATTAAATCTTTAACTCGTCCAATTTGGTATGTCATGATTGAATAGCATCAAAAAAAAAGTGCTGCTACCGCAGGTACCTATTCAATATATATATATATATATATATATATATATATATATATATATATATACATATGAGCAGACGTATATCCTTGTGTGTATGTTCTGCTTCAGAAACGGATTTTAATCTAACATCACATCGCATCCTGGTTGCTGATGAAGAATGCGATGACTAACCTGTTTGGTGTCTTGTTTCTAAAACATGCGCTTTCCTCGCCAGGATAAAGCGTTTTAATGCCATTTTAGGTTTTAATCTCATATGTATAATAGATATATCAAATAAAGGTGGTCCCAACTCTCTGTATTTCTTTGTTTTGCATCTCGATATACTGAGAAGCCTGATATTATGAGGTAATTGTTACATTTTTAGTTCCTCATTATAAGAAGAATTCCCTGTATCTTACCAGTAGAAGTAATACTCACATTGAGAACACACTCATGTCTTTATCGCTACTTGTTTAGGTGCTCCCTTGATTCATGATAAAACAAAAATAAAAACAAATAAAGACTTTGATCACAAAGGACTTAACTCCATTGTTGTTAAGTTGAAAAAAGTTGTTGCCTGCCCGGCAGAATGTCTCTAAGGCTTGTAAGCTCTGATAATCAATTTAAAAAACAAAAGGAGAAAGAAAAATAGACAAAACAAAAATGATGCTCGCATCATATGAAAGAGTTTTTAAAACTTAAAAAAAAAATACTGGTGAAATTTCATGCAACGGCCTTTCTGACAGGCAGGGGACAATTTTCGATTAAAGCACTAAAACACAAAGGAAATCATTAGAAAGAATTGGATATTTGTAATCATAAGTTCAAGAATAGTGTTTTTCCATTTACTCGTTCGAACCGTGAAAAGGTTCCCCAAAGACCATGCATCACAAAATATCTCCTTGGGCCTATTAATCCTAAAAACACCCTTTCTATAAATACACAAAAGTGATCCTAACAGTCGAACTCGGTCTATGGGTATGTGCATTATCGCGACGTTCTTACATTATCTATACGTTTAGAAAAACAAACGTATTTTTCAAAGCAGTTTATCAAGCATAAAAATGATATCAAGAGTACGTGGAAGGTGATAAATGAAGCGCTGAACACTAAAAACAACAACGAACCCCCTAGGCATACGCTGGCATATCATTAACAATGACAAGCATATTGAAGATCAAGCTGATATGGGAGAAGTTTTCAATAAATACTTTGTAAGCATAGGACCTAATCCTGCCAGCAGTGTTCCGCATTCAAAGACTAATTTTCATTACTTTCTAAAAGATCAGAATCAGCAGTCTCTTTTTTTTTCGAACCAGTCATTGAAGAAGAAATCAAGGATATCGTGCAAAATTTGAACACAAAGCAAAGCTCTGGATGTGATGAAATCACAAATTTTCTCCTTAAAAACATCATTAATGAAGTAGTTTCACCATCAACACGCATTTTTAATTTATCGTTATCTACTGGCATAGTTCTTCAAAAAATAAAAATAGCTAAAGTAATACCATTTTTTTTAAAGTACAAAAAGAATCCGTTACAAATTATCACCCTATTTCTTTGCTAACTTCATTTTCAAAACTTCTTGAAGGTTGGTATATACGCGCACACACACATTTCTCGAAAAATGTGAAGTTTTTTGTAACTTCCAGGTTAGTTCTAGGAAAAACCACAGCACAACCCATGCCTTACTCACTTTTATCCATAAAAGTGTTGCTCATGCTTTAGATGACGTCTTCCACAATATTAGGATTTTTCTTGATTTTTCGAAGGCATTCGATACAATCGACCACGATATTTTGATTTATAAGCTACGATATTATATGCTATAAGTGGGGAGGCTTTGGACTGGTTTCGAGATTATATATCAAACAGAAAACAAATTGTGACCATTTACTCTTCTTTCTTACTTACTGACTTGCTCACTTTGTCCCCTATTCGAAGAATTAATGGTATTTTTCCTGGATGTTTGTTGTCCTTTATGCCATTTTGCCCAAAGTGTCTAGGAGTTGAATTTCCGCATGTACTCCTGTTTATACGTCCCTCTATCTCCTTGTCTTTTTTTAGGCGTTAAAATATTACTTTTTCCCCAAAACTACCTTCTGTTTCTCTTGGCATGTAATTGCCGAAGATCGCTGTCTCCGTTGTGCGTTCTTGTCTGCTATTCTGTCTTCTGTTTGTCAGTCTTGTCCATCCCGGTTTGTCCCGTACAGCCTTTTCTTCAGTTGTTTTGTTGTTTAGTCCTGTTTCATGTTTGTTCGCGTCTATGAGGTGTATTTATCTGTTAATCTAATTTTCAGTGGGCTTCCAGACTTCTTCCTCTTCTTTATTTTTTTGTACTTACGATGCTTCAATTTAAATTTACATCGATGTTCTTTTCCAGAGGGGCCCACATACTACAAGCTCTGTCTTTTTAGTGGGTCCCTCCATTTTTCGCACTTTAAGCAATGGTATATATGTGCTTTATTTCGATCACTTCTGTTTCTCTTTTACTATACAATGTATAATTACTATAGGTCCTTACTTGTTGTACAGTCTTTCAATTTTTACTATGTTCTATGTGTACCTTATTCTCTGTTATCAAAGGAGGTGAAGCATATGTTTTGTCGAAAAATGAAATAAACTTTGAATAGAATTGAATTGAAATAAATGACCGTGATTCTCAGTTGAGGTTAATTTCATGTGGTGCTCCACAGGGCTCTTTATTGGGCCCACTATTGTTCATTTTGTAGATTAACGATCTTCCTAGTTCCTCAACAACTCTTTCCTTTGTATGTTTTGCTGATGACTTCAATTTATTTTTACACACAGAGATCCTGATGCTCTTGTTAACACAATGAATAATGAACTTAGATCTGTGCAGTCTTGAGTATACGCCAATAAATTGTCCCTGAATATAGATAAAACTCATTGTATGCTTTTTAGCAACATGTTTAAAACCCTTCCCCTTCATATTAAGTTTAATGAAAATGAATTAAATCAAGTCAATAGTATCAAATTTTTAGGGCTTTCTATTGATAGTGATTTATCTTGGAAATCTCACGTTTTCTTTCTACAAACACGGGTGTTCTTAATAAACGTAATGGTGTCTTTCCTCGTCAAATTTTGTTTAATCTTTATTCTAATTTGATTACCCCGTACCTTAATTATGGTATTCTTGTGTGGGGGAATGCAAGTAGAAATCACCTTGATGTGCTGTTCCGTATTTAAAAACACGCCATTAGAAATATCAACTATGTCGGATATTTGTCCCACATGAACAACTTATTCTTTAAAAATAAAAAAACTGAAAATATCATATCTGTTCATTTCTAACGTCGGCATATTTATGTATAAATTTTCTGCCAAGGAGTAACTAGATGTTTTTATTCGCATGTTCAGGACAAATTATTTGGTTTATAATTATCCTACCCGCCAAAGTGACGCATTTCACCTTCCAGGCACTCGAACAATTTTAATGCATAGGGCCCCTGATACTGGAATGACCTCTCCCCGAAATTTTAACAAAATTTTAAACGCAAATTAAAAGAGTTTTATTGAGTGCATATCTTGCAGACACTGGACAAATTTGTAATGTCTTATGTGATATTGTGGTATGTTATTGTCCGATCAAACATTCTTGTCAACCCGCTGCAGATTGCGTTTTGGGCCTTCTCGTCAGGCTCTCCGAATTCATACCATTTTCGTTTCCCTCTCTTCTTCCTCTCCACCATATTCTCTCTCACTTTCTACCCACAGCTTGACGGCAGGCACCAAATGGCTTAATAGCTGTCTGTACATGTTAATTTTTGCGTCCTGAGCATAACCTCGTGGTAGTTTTAATACAACAACAGTTTTATAATGTATACTAAAGGATGTTCTATAAGCAAATCATGACAGTATCGTCGTGGTTTTTTTTTTTTTTTTTTCAATTCTGCATTATATTGTCGTCTTTGCAGAAGACCCCGTTTACAGTGCGGGGCTGGGCCGGGCCGCGGCCGAGCCCAGCCTCAATTGCGGGGCCGAGCCCCGCAAGTTTGACCCCGTTTACAGTGCGAGGCTCGGCCGCGGCTCGGCCGCGGCCGAGCCCGCCTTCATTTCAGCGTAAACGCGCAAAAGACCAAAAGCGAGGCCAAAATTGGCCGCGCATTTGGCCACGCTCTGGATTTGGTCTCGGCCGCGGCGACAAAATTGGCCCAGCCCCGCGCTGTAAATGGGGTCTTTGTCCGTTTACACTGCCGGGCTCGGCCGCGCTTTTGATTCAAACCTTTCAATATTTTGTCGTAGTGGTGCTCTGCTTGTAAACAAACGCAATTTGGTATTGTCTGGTTTCCAGACCCTTTGCCAACTGAATTCCGTGGCGACGAAGTCGCCGTTCGGGCAAAGGCCTCTACCGAAGGAAAAAATCCTTTACAGGACAAAAACAACCTTAAACTATACTAGTTTTCGACGTTGAGGGGGTTAGCTACTGAATAGCGAAATAGTACAGGCAGAGGGTTTGGAAGCCAGACTTAAATTGGCCGCGCATTTGGCCCAGTTTGCGTTTACACTGAGATAAGGCCGGGCTCGGCCGCGGCCGAGACCACGGCCTCCAGAGCGTGGCCAAATGCGATTTTGGCCTCGCATTTGGCCTTTTGCGCGTTTACACTGAAATGAAGGTGGGCTCGCACTGTAAACGGGGTCAAAACAGAAACCACCAGGAAATGTTTGGCATATTCATTATATATTATTGACAGTTTAATTATTGGTGATATTTTTATCTTGTTTTGTTGTTTTTGTTGTTTTCAGAAGGAACGGGTTAAATGTGAAATGACCTCCAATTTTGTACGCCATCAAACAATGGATATATATTCTCGATTCTTGTTTAGTCAGACGCTTGCAAAATGTCTCCCATTGTTCTTGCCACTCTCTTAATTTCTAGGACTTAAATTTTAAATCTTTCTTACGACTTAAAATATTTTAAGTCTTTAAGACTTATTTTAGGTGGCTTCGATTAAAAGTCGAGTGTCGAAGCTGTTCGCAATCTAAATCTAACAAGGACTTAAACTTTCAGCCAATCAGATGACTTGTAAATGACGTCATGCGCTATCTTGAACCGCCTAAAACCGGAATTGGCGCTGGCCGTCACTTTGCTTCATGCGATGCTAGATAGCGTAGTCATACACACACATTCAGTGCACAATATGTACATTGTACATGTACTATTAGGCCAAGTAAAAAAAGAAACCAGTTTCTCGTCCTCGCGCGCATCGACTTTGGCCGCCGCATCGATTTTTTTACTATTTACTATTTTCAAAATGGCGCTGAAAATACCAAGAAATTCATAATTCTCGTCCCAGCCCGCTCCCCGCCCGCATCGATTTTCAGTTGCCGCATCGACTTTTTTGATATTTACTATTTTTTCGGCCGCCGAAAAAAAAATCAACAATTTATTCACCTACCAATCGTGATTTCTAATTACGCCTTGCGTCCTCTACTTAGCTGTAGTACAGCTGTAGCTTCTGTAGTGCGTATGTAATACACTGTAACGCATGCATTTCACACTGCGAGCTCGGCATGCGCAAGAAGGAATGACACACAAAGCAGTTGAACTGTAGTTGGATGGGCGGGCGGCGGCCCTGGGCTGTGATGTACAGCGCACTCGGTACGTCGTGATGTAGACAGGACGTTGAGCACCTTCTGTACATTTCTCTCGTGCTGTTGCCCGCTTCATGTGCTGCTAGATTGATTGCGCAATGTAACCACAAACCCCGTTATTACGAGATCCGTGGGCCCGGCGATATTACCTCGTTATAACCGGTACCTCGTTATAACCATAGTCATTAAAAACAAAGAAAAACATGAGCATGACGTCATATATCCATCCATGAAACTTAAACATATCCTTTGCGTTGTTATTACACAATTATTTAGCGTTATTATTGAGAGAATAAAGGGAGATTATTTGTGAATTAGACGAAGAAATAGAGGTTGAAATGATAAGTTAATTCTTTATTGTAATTCTTGTTTTTTAAGCTTTTCCTAAACACAAGCGCAAATATGGGGGCAAATATATACTGTAGAGTAACATACAGGCCTTGTTTACCTAACTTGCTAGGTATTTTTACGCTGTTGGTGCCCAGCGGGAATCGGCGATGATTTCATGAATCATTTCGGCTGTAATCTTGTACACATGTACAATGTATGATTGTTGCGCCCAAATGGATTAAAAATGCGTTCTTTATTTTCTTCCGAAAATCTCTTCGCGTTTTGTACGACCGTTCTTGAAAATATGTGACAGGATTGAATGTGGGAGGTTGTCATCCTGTTTACGCAAATCTGTACCAGATCTATTCAAACTAATAAATGCGTTTGTTTCTTTTTCTGATTTAGGTTAACATGCGTCATTCAACTTTTTTAACGCTACTGTCACCTGGCGAGATCGCAATGATTTCAGAGTAACATACGTGCGTTGTTTACCGCTAACTTGCGAGGTATTTTACGCTGTTGGTGCCCAGCGGGAATTCGATAATTTCATGAATCATTTGGCTGTAATTTTATACAATGTATGATCGTTGCGCTCGAAGGGATTAAAAATGCGTTCTTTATTTTCTTCCGAAAATCTCTTCGCGTTTTGTACATCCGTTCTCGAACTGTTGAATGCGTTTGTTTCTATTTCCGAGCACCGATTAAGTAGGTTAACATGCGTTATTCAACAATTTTTACGCTACTGTCACCCGGCGAGATCGCGATGATTTCATTCATTATTTCGGCTTTAATAATACACACTCATATTTAAATTATCATTCGTTAAATGATAATGAACACATCCAGATCTATTCAAACTAATACATGCGTTTGTTTCTTTTTCCGAGCACCGATGAAGTAGGTCAACATGCGTTATTCAACTATTTTTACTCTACTGTCACCTGGCAGGATCGCGATGATTTCACTAATTATTTCTGCTTTGATCATACACACTCATATTGAAATCATCATTTGTTAAATGATAATGAACAAATCCAGATCTGTTAAAACTAATAAATGCGTTTGCTTCTTTTTCTGAACACCGATTAAAGTATAGGTTAAAATGCGTTACTCAACTATTTGAACGCTACTGTCACCCGGCGGGATCGGGGCGATGATTTTATTATTTCGGCTTTAATCATCCAAACTCATATTTGCTCAAAACCAGCAAAAGAACTGGAAGTCGGAACTAAAATTGGAAAGGATATAATGATGAGTTGCACACGCATTCCAATTGTCCATTTTTGGTCAAATTTTATTGTCGCTACATGAAAAGTTTTTGAATGCGTTATCTATTTTTTTCTAGTTGCACTGTGGTCTGACCTCATATCACGCACGCGTTTCTCGCGAAAAAGAAAATCGAATGATTATGTTTAATAATTAGTAGGAACATCGGAAGGTGTTCCTGCTTATCGCGTGATTAAGAAGAAAACATGGAAGAAACGGTTCTCTGCAAAACGGGAAAAGACGTGGATAGCGAGATTTCGGTTTTCAATGTTTCATTTGTCGCGTGTTTGAAAGCGGCAATTTGGTCAAGAAATGGAACCTCGTTATATCCGATCAAATTGCTTATGTTTTTCTTTATCATGATTTACCGAAATTGTCCTCGTTATAACCGGAATCTCGTTATAACCGAACACGTTATAACCGATTCGTTCTGCCATTACACGCAAAGGAAAACGGGACCGACGCGATCACCTCGTTATAAGCAGTTCCTCGTTATAACCGAACTCGTTATAACGGGGTTTCCCTGTAGTAGAGGAGACCAACCAGCCAGCGTAGCATGCGTTCTGGAGCTGGAAAAAATCGTGGAGTGATGGAGAGAACCGATCTCAAGCGCTCATGTGCACAACGAGCGGCTTTAGTATTCAACTGGTTCGTATTCTGTCTTTCAGTAAAAAGGAAATCAGGTGGTTGTTTCACAGGGTTGACAATTGGCAGTACTGTCTGCGGCATTTTAAATCCTTGAGCGAATAAGTTTTCATATGAGAAAAGATCTAACTCAGTGAGTTTGTGTTGTGTTGAAAGGCAAAAATAATGCTATGGCTATGCATTTCCAGAGATAATGGTTGGATTCATAGGTTCAACAAGAGTGATGTATAAATGTGTATACAGTATGTTAAAAAAACGTTTGTTTTTTTTTTCATACCCTTGATATGACTGAATGAATACAGTCAAAGTGTAGTTAAATTGGTATACTTGTCATGCATAAACAGCAATATACGCAGATTTGGTATTAAATTGTGCATCACTCAAAATAACGTGGGTATATATCACACATAAACACATATTACTTTCATTTTGACAATCCTCGAAAAAATAGTAAGATATCAAATAGTAAGGACCTCCCTCATCGCCTTGCTCAAAAAACCCGGACGAGAAACTACTTTCTTTTTTTACTTGGCCTTATAGTACTTGTACCTTCAAACAAACGCTATTGACTCGATCCAGTTGAGTTGGTCTTGTAGGCAGAAGTCATGCAGGCCGGAGTTTTTTGAGGGTATGATCTGACGGAAGCTTGACCAAGTTGCTTAAAGGTGAGCATATTACTGTATGAATGCTTAAGAATGTGTTTGATAACTCTGGGACTCAGTAACCAAAGATAAAAGATGTTAAGATGTGCACTAACCGCCCTACATTTTTTTTGGCGAGTTTGAGCCTTGCCACTGTATTATACAGCGCTGTCCATCCCTGAAGCGCCAGTGCTAACGTTAGCTGTTCATGGCTAATGTGTCTATCCAAACATTGTAACAAGTTACATGTAGGCTAACGTTATACTAGTATTCCGTGGGGGCTCTATTTCGGTGAAACTGCAAGTACAAGTGTAATAATACAGGGACTCTTATAAAGCGCCCATTCTACCTAATGATTTACGATGTTGGTGTCTTGACTGAAAGGTAAAGCTATGGGCATAAACAGGCTACTGTAGCTAGGCCTAACTGTCGTCTAACACTGAGTAACAGTAACAAGTTAGTGTCAGTTCACCCCTTCCTACACTCTTGTAAGGTTTAATTTATCAATTTCTACGTAGAAAGGCACAGTTCTAGGCCTTATCATGCCCCACTATGCTGTGATAAAATGTAGGGCATATGCTGTTAGATGGGTTTTATTTTTAACGTTGTGTTTAGGCCACCAATAGTACGTAGACCCTATAATGGGCGCTACAATTGAACTGCGACCAGCCCAAACACGAAGCCCCCTGTGTGATGAGCACCCCAGGGTTTAGGGCGCCAATGTTGCAATGCCAGTGCAGTGGCGTCAAGCTCTGAACTGTAAAAACTTCTATCGCATGGGCCATATTGGCTGACATCACCAATTTCCATTGACTCCCATATTAAAATAGGGGGTCTACAATTAATAAACAGTTTCTGTTCCATTGCATGACTAGGTCTACTGAGTCTGATGTCACAATAAACAATTACCTTTGGCGTGTGCACTCAACACTCTTACTATCAAGCGTGCATCATGTCACTCATTTTACTGGAATAATCAACTTCAATGCTACTTGCACTCGGCTGCGTACATGTGTATGTAATGTGAATGTGCTACTGATTTGCATTCCATGAAAATACTTCTATTATTATTACTACCACTCAGTAGTAGGCCTGGACACCTAGGCCTTATGGTTGCCATTTCTGCACTGAATTCAAGACTCTTTCTTGAACTAGTAAGTCTGTTTATTAGTGTTATTGTTGAAGGCGTTGTATGAAACAAATAATGTATGGGATTAACTCGTGCAATGGAACAAGATTTCGCACCTGGATAAAGGTATTCTACTCCAGTTTTTCTCTTTGTAGCATAATCAATGTGGTGATCTGTGTTTGAGTAGAAGGATCTAGACTTAAAAATTCTACAGATCTACACTTCTGGCTGAGATGTATGCATTAAGCATCACATACACCAATGAGAGAATGCAGTGAAGTTTTACAATATATGAGGCCTTTTTTATTTTTTACTTTTAATATTTTTTAAGATAAAGGGAATGCAAATTACCTGTTATTTGTATAATTTGTACTCCAAGGTGTACTCTGTCAGGACTATCCCTTCTTGGTGTTTAGATATGCAAGACATCCCTGGTATTTCTAAAAATTGATTTTAACGATAACATCTGAAACAAAAATCAGAGATATCGGTCTCATTTTTTCCTCCAGCATGAAATACAACCCTCGAGACCAATAAGAAATAATTAATTACATAAAAATCTAGAAATGTGGCTATGGCGACCGTTTATACCCCCGAAGCATATTTGTTTTCTTCCTTTTTTTTTGTCAAGCGTTTCTGTTTTTCATTTTCCACTTCCTTATCACTGATATTTCACAGTTTTTGTGTTTATTTTCAGATCAATGCGGACTTTGCCCAGTTGTACCGAGAAAAGTGCAGGAGATGGTGAACAGATGGGGGCCATTTTACGTCAATAGAATCTTGCACTTGCCAAGCGAAACCACCCTTAGTTGCAAGACATCATAAGAAGATGTGAAGACATGGATGGAGACAGTAAGTCCTTCCGCCAATCCTCATAGATCTTGTGGCATTGATTATAATTACTGGAACAATTTCTGTCCAAAGTGTAAGAGTAAAACTTACTCATTTGTTTATGCTTCATTGCTATTACACTTTTCAGGAAAGTGAATGTGTACGAGTTTGCTCTTCATAGACTGATATTGATAAGTCGAAAACTGAATGTTAGGGATTGTCAGAGCTGATACAATACATCATATCTAATATGTTAAAGAGAATGGGTGAAATACGTAAAGGTGAAAAAAAAAATTGTATTGTGTTCCATTCTATAGGAATTTTGTGGAATGTCACTACTTGCAGCGATGCTTCACAGACCCAACATCCCCATGTAGAAGAAAGGGAGAGGACCTCTCATGCTCCCGAGGGATGCCCAGCAGTACCTGGTGCAGAATGACTATGTGCCTGTAAGTACAGTATATGCTTAATGTTTATAGACTTGAAATCAGTTTATGATCAAATCATTGAGCTTCCAATTTTGAGAATTATCAATACATATGCATGTTTCATTGGGCTTTTAAGTACCAGCTCATGTTTAGAGAAGAATATTTGAGCTTCGTATCTTACAAAGCAAGACTCGTGTAGAATCTGCATGTACTCAGTAACAGGTGGAATTTAAAAATCTGAATTTCTCATGTTGTCGTGAGAAATGCAAAGTTTTCTTCTCTGATATATCAGTGTTTTTGAAGCGATTCTTCTCAAACAAACTTTAGAACATTCAGCAATGAGTATTGTGTAGGGGTATCTACCGTGTTTTGACAGTTTTCTTTTAAATTCATTAAATTACGGATTAAAAATGCATGCTGACTTCTATTGATTTGTAATAATATGTACATCAAATATCTTATGAGTCTGGAACATGTAAATATCAAGTAGGCCCCACCCCGATGATGGCAAAAAGTAATCTGATTTCTGGGAATTTTTTTCAAGGCTTTGAGGTTTACCAGATGAGACAAAATGTTTTAAAATAATATGTTCCGAAATATATCAGAAATATTTACTTGTACATCACAAACTAATAGTTATGTGATGAATATGTTATTAGTACATTGTATTTAAGATCAATATGTAAAATTATATTTTAATATTTTTTCCCTCCAGAGTGCCCTCTCACTGAGAACTTAACTTCCCTCTATGTGATGCAAAGTGTATTTGATAATAATTGTAGCCTTTGTCATTTGCTCAAACGATTCAAGTGAAATTTAGTTCGAAATATCAGTAGTGCTATACATGTTTAATCTCTTTTCAGGTAGGAACCAATGTTCATGGCATTGCTGATGCAGAGACTCCAACCCCAGCCCCAAGCATCTTCTGATCTGGAGATTCTCCCACCTGAAAGCCCTAGCAAACGGGAAACGTCAAGTTGATCCGCGCGAAACGTATACATCACGAGCGAGAAGCGCGAAGTTCAGTGATGCTAAAGATGCCACCTTCAGCCAGCCCTGCTTAGTCAGATAAGGGAGTGACTAGACGTACATCCAGTATTTTTTCATCCTGGACAAGACCATACTAAGTCCAGGCTGGAGATGACCGGAAGCAAGAATTTGACAGACTCTTTAAAGCCCACTGTGTCTTCATCGTCAAATATGCTTGGGTGCTTGAAGCATTCTTTGATTTTGTGGCGGCATATTCATGTACTGCTACAATCCCAAGTGAGGGCTTCGTTCTGGGCATTAGCCACGAACTTCAAGAACACGTCAGTGTATGATGCTAGTAAGATTTTCCGACATTGTGCCACAAACCCATACACACAAGAAGCATATCTGACTTGCCCTGATGTGCAGCAAAGTTTTCTTAATTTTCGGTGAATTCTTAAATCAAAGTAACACAGGTAAAATGCTGCAATGTTTCCTTTGAAGATACTATCATGCATAATGTTTGACTCATGGATATTGAGTTATGTTATGTGTGCCTCACTTTTCCATTTATATTGAGCTACAAATCCATGCACACAAGAAGCATGTCTGTCATGCCCTGGTTGTAGTAAAGTTTCCTTGTAATTTTTTTTTGTGTGCATTTTTAAATGAAAATAACACAATAAGGAAAGTTAATGGCGCAATGTTTCCTTTAGAGGTGCTATCATGTATGTGTGTGCCTCACTTTTGCATTTGCATTGCTACGTGAACATTTAAACAATATTTCAAGTTTTTATACATGTCCAGTTTCAATTTATTTATTGTTCATCTTTGGCTTGTTTTCTGTATATTATGTCTGGTTGATGATGAAAAAAAAAGTAATGCCAGATCCGCATTGATTTAAATTGAAAGAAGAAAGTTTAAGTTCCCCTGAACACTTTTGTAATTATTCAACGATTACCTAATTTTCATCACTCCCACAGTGTTGTTGAGCCATTGTCCATCACATTTATTGAGCGCTGATTTGTTGCTATTTTCATTATGACGTTGTGGCTAAACACTTTAATATGAAACTCTCTATTTATAAAGAAATAAACTTTGGTTTTCCAGCCAAAGTATGTGCTTGAACCCACGAGGAGGGATAGATTCAGCGCAGATGGGCACCTTAAACAAATTTAGAGCATTTGACTTGAAATTTGGTACACATGACCACTATGGTATATAGATATGGAAACAATGTGGTGAGCAATGCGTTGCCATGGTAACAGCTTTTTTTAAACCAAAAAACATACAAAAATATTGTGGATTCAGCTAACTTAGAATAGTCTTCGAGCATTTAGCTAGAAATTTGGCACAAAAGACCACTGTGGTATATAGATGTGTAAACGTATTCTTTCGTAAGTGTCGATCAATGTGTTGCCATGGTAATGGCATATTTTGAATGAAAATCATACAAAAATATTGTGGATTCAGTTAACTCCCTCACTCTTTGAGTAATTGGCTTGACATTTGGCACATGCAACAACTTTAGCATATAGATGTGCAAACTTAATCTTTCATCAATGGTGAACAATGTGTTGCCATGGTAACAGCATCTTTTCACTAAAATGCATACAAAGATATTGTGGATTCATGTAACAACCTCAGTCTTTGAGCATTTAGCTTGAAATTTGGCACACCTGACCACTATGGTACGTACATGTGCAAACTTAACCTTTCGTCACTGTTGATCATTGTGTTGCCATGGTAACAACAGTTTGAATGAAAATCATACAAAAATATTTTGGATTCAGGTAACTCCCTCAGTCGTTGAGCATTTGGCTTGAAATTTGGCACATGCAACCATTGTAGTTCAGAAATATGCAAACTTCATATTTCATCATTGTTAAACAATGTGTTGCCATGGTAACGGTGCATTTTCAATGAAAATCATACAAACATTTCGATTCTCCTGTCTCTGTTTAGAGCATTTTGGCTTCAAATTTGGCACATGTTACCTCTACATTACCTAGATGTGCAAAAAATCTTTTGTCACTGTGGAAAATGTGTTGCCATGGTAACAGTATATTTTGCATGAAAATGATACACTAATGTGAATTCAACTAAACCCCTCACCCTTCTAGCATTTAGCTTGAAATTTGGCACATATGACGGCTATGATATAGGGCCTATAGTTGTGCAAACTTCATTTTTTTCTTAATGTCCAACATTGTGTTGCCATGGTTACACAATTTTTAGTAAAAACCATAGAAATCGTCAGTTTATTTATCTTGCTCACTCAGTTTTTGAGCACTTGATTTGAGAGGTGGAACAGTGCATTGCCATGGTAATTTTTTTCTTTATTAAAAAGTAAGAAAAAATAATCCTGGTTGAGCTAATTCCCTCAATTGTGGGTGGGGGTATATTAATCACAATGAGTGATAATTCTAGTTAAAAATTCAGATTGCATCACTTCAACATAGTGCTTTGTTACAAGATATGACATCAAAGTAATTAAGAAACTAGTGGTCCATCTCACTTGAACAGTCTCTTGAGATGGTTCCCTGTCATCAGGTGAGATTAAGCAGGAATTTGTATATTCTTTTGTCAAACATTTTGTCTACCAAAATGCAGTATGGAAATGTACTTATGTAAATCCATTTCAGACAATCGATATTCAAGGAATTTTAGAAGTAAGTTTAGAATGTTAATTGTTATTTGAGCTTCTTAATGTTTTAAGGTGAATTTACTTCAGAGTTTACATAGATCTTGCTCCCTACTGTTGTATGTAATACAGTTTGGATTCAATTGTAAATTTTCCCTACGGAATAGTGGAAAAATTAGGGAAGTCTGGTAAGAAATAAGGAAATGTAACACGTTTTCAGAAAACATTTCTTGACTAGTCCGTATGAATATGCAAATACATGCAGGTGAAAAGTGTAAAAATATTTTGAAGGAATGACATCATCAATTCCCTCATTTGGACGTTCATAAAGACTGGACAAGATCTGTTTTCTGGAAATGTGTGAAATTGAAAAGAGGCATATCTTCCTTATTTCGTAGCTGATTTTCATAGTCTTTACACCATTCTGTGTAGGGAAATTTCTTCTCTTTTCTAATTTGATTACACTAATTTTGGCCTTTACTTCCCTCTTGATTAAATTTATACTATGCATCATTCCAAAAAATCAAATAATTCTTTAAATTGCATGCATGGGACGTACAAAGCGTGTAAATCTAAACGTCAACTTAATGGAGGCTGTATTGTTTATTACACAGCATCATTTCTAAAATTTAAGTTATTAGAATTAATATATAATCTTATATTTGTTCATAGTTTCCATCTTACGACTTAACGATGCTCACCAGGGAAAGAAATACATAAAATGAAAGTGAATCGAGTCGTATGGAGTCATCTTGCAAGATTTTAAAAAAAAAGTGAAAAAAAGTAATCTATTTGGCAATGAAGGTTCCAGTCGTCTAGTAACTTGTTTACAGAACACAGTGAAAGAAGCATCAGTAACATGAATGTGAAGATGTGACCATCTGAGACTATTGCAAAATATGCTCTGTTTTCATCATGTCGTATTTCATTTTTTTCTGGAGCCTACATGTGTATGACAATCATCTGTATATTTTGTAACTTATCGATGTTTGTGAAAAATGCATCAGTTTGATTTTGTTAAAATAAATAGACCTTTACATGTGAAGAAAGTGCATCAATTGGCTGTTATTTTCAGTAGTCTGAGTTTAAATCCATGATGGATTTATTTGAAATAAATCCAAGGAAGGCTTAAAATAAGTCTTTCGTCGTTTAAATCCAAGCTGGATTTATTCTAAAAACAAGTCTAAGAAAGATTTAAATGTAATCTAATAAGACTTAAAAAATAAATCCTATAGACTTGAAATTTAAGTCGAACATAGACTTAAATTTTTAAATCCTAGCTAAGACTTACTTTTAAGTCCTAAGGTTTTGTCTGTATTTACAGTCCGCTAGGACTTAAAGCAATAAATCCTTAGGACTTAAAAATAAATCCTAGAAATTAAGAGAGGACATTTGAAATTGAAAAGTGAATGAGAGGGAATGGGAAAATAATTATTGTGATACAGGGTGCAATATTTTAGCAGATGTTAACATATTTGTCTCCCGTCATGTTTTTCGTGAAGTTACGGGATGCACTAAAGTCGTTGTGGAGTACTTGGTGAGGAGAATAATTATCTTATTCCTCAATGCTCTGATATAAATTATGATTTTTCTTTGTCAGGCATTGTAATAGCTTGGGGAAATTTTAGAGGGATTGTAAACTTAAACAGAAATTTGATATGTAAAGAGAAGTTGCAATGTAAATAAATATTGACAGAAATCACGTCAGATTGTATGGAATGGAATTACTAAGTAGATTGTGTTTATGGCCTGTAATAAGTTCTAAGTTACTCTCTACCGCACTTTAAATTCGACTTTTGTCTCCTTTTTTGATATTTTGTTTTGTTTTTAGCCTCAACATGATTCCAGGGCCCGGGTGCAATAAAAGATGCAATCAAACATAAGTTAAAAAAAAAGTCAAGTATCAGCCAATCGGAATTGAGTATTCAGAATCTTATGTTTGACTTTTGACTCAGGGCCCGGTGAACGGTTTCGTGAAAGCATTTGAAATGTTATTGCAAATTGCCATGATTGCATTTACCATCATGATATTGAGATAAATAGTTGCAGCTAATTGGTCATATGCCTACTGTTGCTATGGTAACTGCAATTACTGCAGCTTGCAGTGAAGGAATACCCCCTATAAATAACATCTGTCCTGGTCACATATTTGTGATATTTCTGTGTGTGTGTGTGTGTGTGTGTGTGTGTGTGTGTGTGTGTGTGTGTTGTTTGTGTGGTCTATCTGTCTGTCTGTCTGTCTCTGTCTGAATTTGGTTAAGATTTAACTCAAGAAAACAGTGATCATATTTATCTTCATATTCATTGCGAGGATAGTGTCTTTTGGCAGATAAGACAGTGGTATGTTGCTGAACTCTAGACTCGCTTGCAGATGTGACTCCTGGGCACAGCATCACACGTGATGACTTTTTAATCACATGATAGTCTGACACATGAACTACATTATACATTTCGAATCGATCAAAAGCTCATTTTTTACATCTAATAAGTTTATCTGCATTAAAGGCCTTTTTACTAAACTGGGAACAGAGCAAAATAGATGTAAAACAAGGAAAACTTTCAGTATACCGGCAACCCCCACCCCCATCCCCCGCGTAGTCTTTGACAAAGGCATTTCCGCTATAGTGATTGCAAGATGAGAGGGCAGAGGGCCTTAGCGCGAGACTAGTCAAGCCAACAGCGAGAGGGCTTTTAGAACCATTTGAATTTCTACGCCTCTTACCGATTGAACCCACCGGAGTTTGCTAGCAAAGTCTCAGCCAATCAGCTAAGCGCCCGCCGAAGAATCTCATGCATATTCAATTTGTACCGACAGCCGAGGGGTGACCAAAGCAATTTCATTGGTCCGAATTACTCAGTATAGGAACGGTGCTTGGGTTAGGCTTTCTGCCAGCCGTGAATGATAATCACAAGTTCAGAGACCCCAAAAGGGTCTGACGCAGGCGAACAAGCTGTATGGTTCGCGATTGTGCTAACGATATCGTATGAGCCTTTGAAAAAGAGAAATCTTAATAAAGAAAGGAATGGGCATTTGACGATTGTGAATAAAAAGGAAAATACTTTAATCGCACGGTTTTCGTTTTCTAACAATACTCGTAGAGGGCACTACATCTATTAAGACCATCCTCATAGTGACTGTTTAAAGTAGCCCAGAAAAATCCTTACGTTGGCTTAGGGCAGAGTTTCGTGAAACTTGTCAGTCACCGACAAGCTGCAGCTACTGAAATCCTTGCATCTGATTGGCTGAGAGCAAGTTTGTCTGCAAACATCACTGACAGATGAAAACCCTGTAATACATTGCACATTGTCTGAGCTTTACACTTTTTCCTGTATAAAGAAAAAAAAAATGTGCAAACTTTCAACTTCCGCTCTATACGCTCATAGTGCCGTTTTGTGTCACAGACATTCGATTTGGATTTGTGCAAAATATGTACCACGTTCACATTGACCGAACACCTCGGATGTCGCAATCTCTTTTGACAAATTTCGCAATTTTGTGAATTCCTATGAAAGAGCTCCAAAACAAAGATGGGTTAGACCCCAGGGAAGGCACGCTATCCGTTTTAACTAAACATGACTTCGTTCTTTATCAGGGAAGATTGTTGGTTTTATCTAAAGAAATTACTGCGATTCTTGGGAACTATTGATATTGTAAACTTTATGTTGAACTACGATGTATATCTAGAGTGTTCTTTTTGGTATTTCACTTGGTATCAATTCTGTCTATACTGACTTTGTATAAAGGCCTATATACCGAAATGATACCCGATACCCTCTTCAACGCGTTATGACTTTCTTACCAAATAATTCCCTGCCTAACTGCGAATATTTGGTCAAAATGCCCAATGCACTGATGGCGTTTCGTCATCCTCTATACATGTTGTTGGACTTCGCTGCTTTTTGTTTTGTCATGAATAATATTGGTTTGCACTTCGAAAGATTCTAATAACTCACACTTATAACCTTCCTCAATTCTGTTCTACTTTCGAATGTCCGAATTTTTCAATTTGGAATAAACAGAATGCAATATTTGTATTGTCTATCTATGTTAATTGCATCTTCCGACAGGCACGACATTCGCTCCTGATGAATTAGTACAGAGAAGGTTTTTCTTTATTTCTTTTTGTGCACCAAGTCGGGATGCAAGATTATTGAGTAAAATATCTTTAAAAATCTAATATTGTTCGTTCATTCCCAATACGTGGCAAAGAGAGAGAGAGAGAGAGAGAGGGAGAGAGGAAGCAGATGATGAACCTGATATTGTGTGTCTTATGCCCCTCTGCTTTTAAGACCTCAAAAATTACTTAAAAATGCACTATTATGGCATATGAATAACTAAAAAAATATATGAATCTGCTATTTAAACACAGAAACGGTTTTATTCAATGATCACCTAATTGAATTAGCTTCGCGTATATGTCTCGTTGCACACTATCTGCATTTTTTCCATCTTCTTACTTTTTGTGCAATTTCATCTTCCGTTTTATATGCGTATAGTGTCATTGGTTCATTTTGAGTCACAACCATCCCAACCAGAATATTATTGCAAGTTGACATGGTTGGCTTACCGCGACTGTAATGTCCCAAAAATGTTTTGGCAAATTTTGCAGTTTATAATTCAGGGGCGGATCCAGGGAGGACCACAACCGGCGCACGCCCCCCCCCCCTCCCCTTTATTTTTTGTTGAAACAAAAAAAAAATGAAAAGAAAAAATGGGGGGGGGGAGGGGTGCGTGCGCCCCTCCCCCCTTTATTTTTGTAAATACGCCCCCTCTTTACGAAATTCGTGATCCGCCCCTGTAATTTCTATCAAAGTAGCTCAAATACAACCAGTAGGCCAGAAGTAAGATCACTTTACGATAGAAAGCTCTCCATTTCAACTCGAAACGACTCTCCGCTTTTGGAACTCATTGCTTTCTTCCAACCTTGTTTAAGTAACCATCACTCAGCACATTAAGAATACATTTCTTTTTCTCCTCTTTTTTAATTGTCTTTAATAATTCTTACGATAATGTAATTGTGTGGGTTGTTTTTCGATGCATTTTTAGCATGTAGGCCTATTTGCTACATTTTCAAAGTGCGGCAGTCTCTCTCTCTTTCTCCCCATCTCCATCCCTCTGCTGTTAAGATGAAATGTTTTTTTCTGTTGTTTAAGTTTGACAAGAACTTAACATGGTTAGTCTTCGGATTTGAACTACATCAGGTATTTGTTTGTTTGTTTTTTATTTTTTACGAAATCAAATTGAATTGAATCGAAAGATCACCGTAGTGAACAGAATGTGAAAAGTAACTTCTTGTCTATATGAACTTTTGTAACCACAAATGTATTATGTGTTGTATTGAAAGGAGGGAACTTCCTACAAGCTACGTAATTCTGATGTCAAGTATGAATTTATTCTTGCTCATAACAATCTCATGTATAACCTTTTCTAAAAAGCAGTACATTGTACCCATAGAGGGTCAATTTAAACACACTGAAATAATATGAGTTAGCAATTTCAGCATTTTCCCAGAAGCAATTTTACAACTTTGGTTCAAACTCATCAAACTTTATACGTCCTTCTGCCATGATTGCAGTGTCAGCTAGGGTTCAGCATGAAGAGGAAGCTTGCAGCATTCGTCTTTCTCCTCCTCATCACGGGGTAAATATTTTGTCTTGTTTTAATTCTTTTGGAGTGGATTTGGATGGGAAAAGATGGGATCAGTTTGTGTGCTATGAAAATTTTTTCATAAAGAAAGCCATCAGCTTGCCATTGAAAGATAAAGGTTCCAATAACCCTTGAAACTTTTCAGTATAGTCGAAGATTTGTCCGCTTTGGATATCTTACTGGTAGGCTGGCAAAGATGCTTCAAAATCTCTTCACCCAGTATCTATTGGAAGTTTGAACTCGGACAGACTCATAGGATCCTGATTTCTTATCATGGATGATCAATTGTGTACCGTTTCCCATTTGTCAGTGTAAAGGAAGCGTCTCTCGAGGTAATTATAGCTTACGAATCTTTCAGCCCACGAGTCATACAGCTCACGAGTCATAAGGCACAGTCCACGAGCTAAACACTAACTAACAAGGCCCAGGAGGTATACGATCCATGAGCTACAAAAGACATTATGATAACGCCAAATAGATCCTTACCATTTGATTGGTTGGTTGACAGTGATCATTTGTCACATTTCACTATGACGTCATGATCCATGCAATTGTGGTTTCATTTACCGTGCAATTTTGGATCCGAACGATTTGCTCCATTGCACGCTCGCCGAGAGCCCGGCACTATACACGTGTAAAACGCTTGCGTTTGCAGTGTCTATGCGACAGCGCACTAGAAAAGCGCTCAGTGAGCACTCTCTCTATCTCAGATTCTCTCTTGCTCTAAATTGATAAAACATCAAATGAAAAGAATCTTTTTTAGGCGTTATATAAAACAAATAATTAATGTTTTTCATTCGTGAAATGGACAGAATAGTTCATTCGGTGAAAGATGAAATCTTTGATCAATTCGACTCGGCTGCGCCTTTTGTTGCATGGATCATCTCATCTTTCACCTTATGAAAATTAATGATCTGTCAATTGCACTCATAAACATTCATTAGACAAGTAAAACCCACGAGTTCTACACTAATAGGCAAAGGTCTTAATGTCTAGCTCTTGAACTTTGTTACTTAGAGTCTAACTAGTAAGCCTGTTTTACCTAGTGACTAGCTCGTGGGTAGTATATTACTCATGGACTTTTTTTTTTTCCAACGTCGGCTAGTGGGTCGTATTACTCGTAGGTATATAGCTCATGGAATAACCCCTATGAGCAGCCTCAAACGAGGGACCCTGTTAGATAAAAACAACACAAAACACAAAGACGAGTGGTCGAGTGCAGGTTTTTCCCACCCTAAATTCCCATCTAAATAGCAAAGAAATAACCTCTTAAAGGCAAAAACATATTTCTCATGCCTAAAGAACTGACCAAAATGACCTTGTAAACATAATTTGAGCTCCTTTTGAGAGTGAGCGTTGTTTGGTAGAAAGGTGGAAAGGATGCGAACACTATGAAATAACGGAAGAAAATGACAAAGACCTGTACACAATAAGGTAATAATGGATGACTTTTACTGCAATATATGGATTCTTACTCAATAAGTCTGAGAAAACGCAGTCCAAAAAAAAAAAAAAAATCATTTACTAACTTATTAATAACTTGTTCATTCTTTATTTCTTATATAGCTTTTTTAGCAGTTTATCTCGAACATTTTTGGTAGAATAGTGTGATTAGGTGTGTCTTTAGAATCTTTTTTCATTTCTGAAAAACCTTGTCCACACTCTTCACTTTCAACTCTAATAACTTTTGAAAGGATAGTGCTAATGCTTTGAAAGTTGGCATTAATTATGGACAGAATGTGTTAATGAGGCATTCTTAATTTCACTTTAATTTGATAATCCCTTCATTGTTGTTACTCTGGTGGTTTACTTCCTGTTTTTTGTCCCATTCATCGCACAGCCAGCACGGTTTGATAAAGATTAAACGCTTGAATAGACACTGTACTTCAGAGCCTCTTTTCTCAGTTCACACTTTTCCTGAGTTTGTGCTTTCTTTCCAATATTCAGATAGGTTAGGAGAGTCCATTTGATTTGAGTTATACATCATTTTAAAGCTTAAAGTCTGGTCTTTCAGAATGTGGTCTTAACTAAAAATGCATGTCTGGCGACTTTTTGTTTGTTTTGAGGTGCAGGGTCACATATATATATATATATATATATATATATATATACATATATATATACCATGTCTACGATTCCATTCCATTGCGGAGGTTGCCGAAATATATCTCACGCTAATGGGAAAATATGGTCCTAGATATTTTTGAGCTAATCTGGTGTGTCAAGCCATGATGTTGCTATTCATAAATGGTTGCAATACTTTCTAAGTTTTCATATTCCACACGTTGAAATCTGATACTTTGGATTCTGACAGGTATCAAGATGAAAATAAATGCCCTTTATCTGGAATCGTTGTGGTCCTCGTCTGACATTTTGATTCATCTGTCGTTCAAGTTATCAAATTGTTGATGCAGAATGGAACCTATAGATACATATATGTCGACTGGGGGAATGCGGCAGCATAAATAGAACGTATCAGTGAAGCTTTGGGAACATTGGACAATCTGTTGAAAAGTCACGATTTTTTTTTTTTAATTTGGTGCCCCCATCTCCTGAGGAGAAGACTACAACATTTTATGAAATCATGCAATGTCAACGATATGCAGAAAATTAATACTATTTGTTTTCAACTTTTCTAGCACAAAGAAAGAATACTTATCTTGCCTCTTTCAGAAAGGATGGGGGAATTATATCACCCTTAATAATGTCAGTAACGATAAAAGAATGAATATTGCTGATTCCCCTTATGTGTGATGCCGTGAACTGTAGTATTCTTCTAATGGCTATTCAGATACTTTAAAAGCTCGTGGCTATACAACAGATTGTGTGATTTTCTCAGAATTTTGCTGATGCGTTCTATTGCTGCTTTCACTCAAACCACATGTAGGCCCTACATTTTAATTTCATTCTCTTTAAGTCATGGTTCATTCTATCTACCGCGCTCTGTAGATGGGACATGTACAACAGTTCGGGTTGACAAAGTAACAGATCCACAGAAAACAAAGTGAATATAAAAAAGACTTTCACAAAACGTTATCATTTTTTTTTTCCTGTGCGCTATTTCCTAGACCTATTACCATTGATGCCTACAGAGATGTGTTGTTGGGACAAAATTATAAATTCCAACGGCTTGTAGAGGAGCTAGGTCAATATGGGGCGCCAAGTGTCACATGGCCTATCTGTCATTTCACTAACAAAATGATAATTTCGTTAACGAAACGATTGATTTCGTAACGAAATAGGCCATGCGACACTCGGCTCCCCATAGGTCAAGTGCTCTCTAGGGCTCATACGGGTAAATAATTCCCCATAGAGACGTGTGTTAAAATTCAAATTTCAAAAAATTCTGTAAAATAACTGGGAGAAATGAGGTGTTTCAGCTTCACTAATCTGGATAAGTGAGATATACCCTTTCATCAATCAAATTTCCAGGGTGGGTTCGTCGGCTCAAATTCTGTCAAAGGGTCCGCAAAGCTAGACTACGAGCTCTTGTCACTCAAAAAGTCACCTATTTTCCGTACACGTACCCAGTGAAATACAGTCCCCTCAAATTTCCATCAGAAAAGCTTTCATCTTCCAACCAAAATGCAGTTCGTAGAGGAATTCATACTCAATATCTACAGCTATTCAGTTTTTTGGCAAACTTCATCATTGATTCATAATTAATTTTTTTTCTTCATTTATTTTGGTATCTTTGGTACGAATTTGTGAAGGGGTCTGGGACATTCCATTTTATTTACAGGTGTTAGCCCTCTACGATCTCATGGGAAACGCCTTTTCGAAATTACAATGTATTTTTTTTTTTTACTCTACACAATCGTTAGTGACTTCACGTATTATTGGAGAGTTCCTGTCTTTACTGGGAATTTCGAAAAATTCGAAACTTTTGAATGGAGTGTCCAATTTCCCTCAAATTTTCACGAAGTGTTTTACTAAATATTCGCTATTCACTGAATCCACGTAATGTATTTAGGGAAATCATGGAAAATCTTCCTTAAAAATGTTGTTCTCTTATCCCACCCCCCTCTCTCTCTCTCTCTCTCTCTCTCTCTTTCTGAACCCCCCCCCCCCCCCGAAAAACAAACAAACAAACAAACAAACAAACAAACAAACAAAAAAACAGGAATAACGCCTCGGCATTCTGCCTCGACCCTGCATCCATTTTTACAGGCCTTGCGGTAGGTAGTGCTGCTGTGTTCGGAGGGCCGGTTGTGTTCGGAGGACCGGTAGCTCTAGCACGCGGTGGAGCGGCCGAACTTATGGCGCTGGCTAGAGTCTCTGACAGACTGAACAGGCGGGGCACATACCAAATTCGCATGTGACAATTCAAATTTTCTTCCGCCGTAGGCCTGCCAACCCTCACGTGGAGTTTTTTTTTTCTTATAAAAGTACCTTTATTGTCTTCAATGCAAACCAACACATTAGAAAATTATTTTGTTTCGATCATCATACTGAATAAGTGGATTTCAGTATTTAGCTTTAAACAAAAGTAAATGGTATATGAAAAATATCAGATATTCAAAAATGCATTATTACGCGGATTTTCATTGAATTGTAAAGAATAGGATTATATGCCGTTTTGATGTGTCTGTGTCAATACTTTTACAGCGCTGCTGATTGGAGGCGGGATAAAGTACTAAAATAACAACTTTGTAAGACATTTTGGAGCTCTCTTTGACAGGGAGAGATGAAACATGGAGTTTCGAACAATTCCTCAAATAAACATGAATTTTCATTTAGCATGAGTTCCAATTGCGATGTTACCACCAATGACCACGGTTTAGAAAAATTAATGTCCTTGGTTGAGTCAAAGTTTTTTTGCTTTTCCTTGTTTGGATATCGGATTTCTCTCAATAGTCGGGTGCATTCATTTTCCTTTTAGAAAATTATCACTTTTGCTAAATTTTGAGGATAATTTCTGATGTCTAGATCATTTCTGGGTAACGCGTGTTATGCACAACCTTGAAGTCAATAAACAGTAAAAAATAACATAAAGTTTCCGCAGTATGTCAAGACACTTTAAATGTCTAGACATACTGCTGCAACGCCAGTTCCCTCATACTCTAAAGGAGCCCAATCAGGGAATTGCGAAAAAAAAAAAAAAAAAAACTTTCATCCGTGTACTGAAGAAGGACTCAGGCCTTGTATGATAGCATTGATGAACTGAGGGCAGCCATGTTAGGTAGATAGGTTTAAGGTGCAACTTCGTTTATGGAACCCGAGATGGCATAGGCTGAAGCTAATACATGCCCTGGAATTATTATTCTTATTCTTCTTCTTATTATTATTATCATTATTATCATTATTATAATCATTATTATTATTAAAAGTAGTAGTAATAGTAGTTATAGTAGTAGTAGTAGTAGTAGTAGTAGTAGTAGTAGTATTACACTCTAAAAAAAAAAAAAGATCCGGGTCAGAACTGACCCAGAACCATGTACGTTGGGGTCGCACCCCGTTCCGGATAAAAAATGACTTGGAATTTGGTCATGAAGACCCGGAATGGGGTCACCCTGACCCAAATCATGACTCTGAATGGGGTCATATCTGACCCCATTCCTTGTCATTTCTGACCCGGAACGGGGTGTGACCCCAACGGACCCTTTCCGGGTCAGTTCTGACTCGGATGTTTTAAGAGTGTAGTAGTAGTAGTAGTAGTAGTAGTAGCAGTAGTTGTTGTTGTTGTATGTCTAGAATTTCACTTTTTATTTGTCACTTTGCATGTTTTGGGTACACCTCCATTAGTTGATTTTAGATGAAAATTTGAGGACGCAGGTAATGCATTAAATCCATTATTTCTCATCAAAACTTCAGCCTTTACGGGTGTTACCGTTAACACCAAAAACTAGTTATGAATTTCGATACCCAGCAAACTTGCAGGGAAACAAATCGTCGGCGACCATCCGAACCGTCGTATCTGTCAGCGGCGTGCGAGAACACGTTTTCGAGAAAAACGCGTTTGAAGTTTGGTGGTCCTTTGAAGTCTAGTGTAAAGAAATTTCTTGCTTTTATTCCCGATCTTTTTATATGAAAAGAAATGCAAATTCCAGACGACTCGTATAATATATGTATTTAAAATCATGTATGAATAAAAGTAATGCTACGTTCACAAAAAGAAAGGCCTCAGCACAGGAAGAGTCGAAAAACAGGTATACGACGGTTCGGAGATCGCACTCTCAGTACGCGCGGTCATCCGAACTGACGTATCGGGGTGATACGTCAGTTTGCTGAACGCGCGTACCGAAAGTGCGATCTCCGAACCGACGTATCCTATTCTTATAACACGCGCGTCTATGCGATATGCATGGTTACGTGGTATTTATCTGTAAAACGAGTGATTTCGTGCATATTTTTGTGTGAATGCAACTATTCTGTGTCATAATGTCATAAGATGTAGTACAGATAATATGTCCAAGGTCTAGTTTTGGCATGCATGATGAAACACTGGTAGGGGAGGGGGAGATTCCTCTGCAGATTTTCTGTTTGTTTGTTTTGTTTTGTTCTGTTTTTTTGACATGAATTACGCTTCAGGCATCAGACGAGAGTTCCTTTGATGTAAAAAACAAACAAACAAACAGACAGACAAATAAGCAATCAAAAAACCCACTCCATGTTTAGGACACAGTCATTATCTTTGATCAGTTTGTATCTAATTTGTATCACGCAAAAAGTGGTTATACATGTATTGTGAAAGAGGTGGGGCCTATGAAATTATTGCTTTTCCATTGCAGCCTGCCTCTTCTTTTTCCTCTCATTTCATCTTCTCACTGCTCTCCTCCACCTCTTCTCTTTCCCTTGCAACGCTTTAACCCTCTCTCCCACTCTCCAATACTGTAAACAAAAACCAAAATCACACATCCAAGCCTTGCTATTCTTTGTGATAATCCATGCCGCAATCATGACTGCAATGACCTAACTTTCATTCTTTCTAAGCTGCCATGATGAATACTGTACATTTTAACCCATGAATAAAGATTTTCTTTTATAGCTTACATGCATGGCAGACATAATTCATGATCATTCAGTTGGGTAAAACTCAATTATCAGCTTGCTCATCAGAAATAACATGCAAAACATTTACTTAGCCACACGTCTGTCTCACATTATTGTTTTTTTTTAAATATAATTATACATGTATATACGTTCAGGACTCTGAAACAGATGCAAATTAATTTTCTACGCAGAAACATCCACACACACAAACATGGATTGTACTTGTTCACACAAATAATAAAAGATGTATTGTCCTACAGACTTAAATGATATTCAAGTAGTACTATGAATATCATTTCACTTCCAATTATATATGCTGACCTTTTAGTGTGCATAATATTATGATTTCCTCACGATATGAGATCACAGTACATAGAAGAGAAAAACAAAACAAAACAAAGAAAGTGAGTCTTGAGACAAGGCTGCATTAAAATGCAGCAATATTTATTTCAAAATCAATCCATATCTCACATCCAAAAAGAAAAGAAAAGGAATGAACATGTCCTTAAATACAATGGTAAAATTTCATTAAAAATTTTTGAATTTACAGAATGATCAAGATGTCTGTGGTAAAATAGATATTGATTTAAATTCATTGATAATGAACATGTCCTTTAATACAATGGTTACATTTCCTCGAACATTTTTAAATGTACAAATCAAAATGTCTTTGGTTAAATAGATATTGATCTAAATCAATTGTTAAACCGATTTTAACATGAGAAAATTGTACACAATACAGTTTATATTGAAAAACATTCTGAAACATTCATCAGATGGAAATGGCTTAAAGCAGAAGGCCAACTTCCTCCTAATATTAGTGAATCTCTAATAACTCAGGTCTTAGGGCTAAAAAAAAGTACATTGTATGATTTGAGTTGTTATTATGTGCATGTTTGTGATTGTACTTTCATTTCGATATAACGGTAATATCTACGCAACGGTCCTACAGAAATCGAATCACATTTGGAAGGAGGAATAAAGCTGTTACATGTACATCTTTCACACGAAAAAATATGACAATTATTGTTAAAGAAATATCAAAGCTTATTATGATATCATAGAATATTTAATAGCTATAGAATAGACAAATCATAACATGGCGAATTGTAGTGGGGAGATAGTGCGGAGTGATAAATTATCAAAAATTTGAATACATAGACTAAATTGCTTTTGCATGCACAAACAACTGTAGGCACCATAGGCAAGCAATAATTAGTGAGAAGTTGGTCAGAGCTGACATTTTGCTGGGATGGATCTGATGGTGCTTCATTGTTCAATTCTGGTACAAAGTGTGTATTGGTATCTCTTGAATGCAGTCCATGTCCTTGGTGATGCCAACTGGAAATGAAGAAAAGAAAAAGGAAAACTAGATACATATGGTGCATAAATATTACATTTGTTTTATCATATTTATCAAAAGACTGAATTTATCATTTCTTTGAAAGGACAAGATGTCATCCAGCTTACAACTCATGGTGGATCCATGCGAGGACATATGGGGTGTAAGATGCCCTTATTGTTTTTGTTTTTTTGAACAAAATATCAACAGAGAAAACTGGAGGACGTGCGTGTGGTCCCCCCCCCCCCCCCCGACAAACACTTTACAGAATTCCTGGACCCACCACTGACAACTGCAAAAAAAAATAATGGTACATATTAGCCAGGATGCTACATTCTATGCTTGTGTATAGTTGATGTCATTCTTTTTATTTGTTATTATATGACAGCAATAGCATCGTTTATTCCGGATTACTAATGGTTATTCCAACAAGATTGAGTCAGCAATATCTGGTTGGGTTTCCCAATTAGATTAAGTGCTTTACAAACACTCACCAGTGAGAAGTTGCAGGTCAGAGATGACATTCTGCGGGATGGATCTGACGGTGCTTCATTGTTCAATACTAGCATTGGTATCTCTTGAATGCAGTCCATGTCCTTGGTGATGCCAACTGGAAATGAAGAAACAAAAAGAAAAACAAATACATATGGTGCACAAACATTTTATTTGTTTCCATCATATTTATTGAAAGATTGACTTTATAATTTCTTTTACTAAGATTAACCTTTTAATAGCACAATTTTCAGGTACCCCTTTGTAAATGTCCACAAACAAGAATTTTTTTTTGCCCAGCAGAGATCGGACAGATTGGTGATCTGCATCAATGCAAAAGCAGTCAAACGGTACATGCATCCTCATTTGAAAATTGCTCATAGATTATCACTCAGCTTGGAAGGTCCAGGTACAAATGGCAGACAAGCTACATTCTCCAGTTGTGTGTTAGCCATTTGCTACAATATGACAAGAAGGATAACATGTCATCCAGATTGCAACCAGTGGTTAATTCATGTGGGGCACATCAGGTGTAAGATGCCCTTTATTTTTGTCTTTTTTTTAACAAAAGAAATAAACAGAAAAACTGGAGGACGTGCGTGTGGTCCCCCCCCCCCCCCCAACTTTCACAGAATTCCTGGACCCACCCCTGACAACACAAACACTGGTACATGGTAGCCAGGATGCTACATTCTTTGCTTGTGTGTAGTTTATGTCATCCTTTTTAATTGCTATTAAAGTGTATAAGACAGCAATAGCATCATTTAATCTTAATTACTGATGGATATTCCAACAAGATTAATGCAGCAATATCTGGTTGGGTTTCCCAACAAGATTAAGGCTTTACAAATACTCACCAGTGAGCAGTTGGTCAGAGCTGACATTGCTTCGTTGTTCAATTCTGGTACTGGTATCTCGTGAATGCAGTCCATGTCCTTGGTGATGCCAACTGGAAATGGAGAAAACAAAAAGAAAAAGAAAATACACATGGTGCATAACTATTACATTTTTTTAAAAATCATATTTATTGAAAGATTGACTTTATCATTTCTTTCAAAGGACAAAATGTCATCCAGATTACAACCCATGGTGGATCCATGCGGGGACACATAGGGTTTAAGATGCCCCCCTTTTTAAAACAATAAAATTAACAGAGAAAAACTGGAGGACATGCGTGTGGTCCCCCCCCCCCCCCAATTTGCAGAATTCCTGGACCCACCCCTGAAAACTGCAAAAAATACTGATACATGGGAGCCAGGATGCTACATTCTATGCTTGTGTATAGTTGATGTCATTCTTTTTATTTGCTATTGTATGGCAACAATAGCGTCATTTAATCCGGATTACTAAGGGATATTCCAACAGGATTGATTCAGCAATATCTGGTTGGGTTTCCCAACAAGGTTAAGGCTGTACTAACACTCACCATTGAGAAGTTGGTCAGAGCTGACATTCTGCTGGGGTGAATCAGACGGTGCTCCTTCATTGTTCAATACTAGCATTGGTATCTCAGGAAGGCAGCTGATGTCTTTTTTTATGCAAACTGTAAATGAGGAAAACAAAATATACATAGCCTATGTTTATTTTATTGTTTCTATCAGGGTTTTTTTAAAGATTGAATTTATCTTTTTTATATGAAGATTAACCTTTTAATACCACAATTTTCAGAAAGCCCTATTTAAATGTCCACAAACAAGAGGGTTTTTTTTGCCCATCAGCAGAGATCGGACAGACTGGTGATCTGCATTAATGCAAAAGTAGTCAAACGGTACATGCATCCTCATTTGAGAATTGCTCATAGATTAATCATCACTCTGCTTGGAAGGTCCAGGTACAATTTGCAGACAAGCTACATTCTCCAGTTGTGTGTTAGCCATTTGCTACAATATGACAAGAAGGATAACATGTCATCCAGATTGCAACCAGTGGTTGATTCATGTGGGGCACATCAGGTGTAAGATACCCTTTATTTTTGTCTTTGTTTTAAACAAAAGAAATGAACAGAAAAACTGGAGGACATGCGTGTGGTCCCCCCCCCCCCCAACTTCACAGAATTCCTGGACCCACCCCTGACAACTGCAAAAAACACTGGCACATCGTAGCCAGGATACTACATTCTTTGCTTGTGTGTAGTTTATGTCATCCTTTTTAATTGCTATTAAAGTGTATAAGACAGCAATAGCATCATTTAATCTTAATCACTATTATGGATATTCCAACAAGATTAATGCAGCAATATCTGGTTGGGTTTCCCAACAAGATTAATGCAGCAATATCTGGTTGGGTTTCCCAACAAGATTAAGGCTTTACAAACACTCACCAGTGAGAAGTTGGTCATAGCTGACATTTTGCTGGGATGGATCTCCTGGTACTTCGTTGTTCAATTCTGGTATTGGTATCTCGTGAATGCAGTCCATGTCCTTGGTGATGCCAACTGGAAATGAAGAAAACAAAAAGAAAAAGAAAATACACATGGTGCATAAATATTGCATTTTTAAAAAATCATATTTATTGAAAGATTGGCTTTATCATTTCTTTGTCATCCAGATTACAACCCATGGTGGATCCACGCAGGGACACATGGGGTTTAAGATGCCCTTTTTTTAAACAAAAAATAAACAGAGAAAAACTGGAGGATGTGCATGTGTTCCCCCCCCCCCCCCCACCAATTTACAGAATTCCTTGACCCACCCCTGACAACTGCAAAAAATACTGGTACATGGTAGCCAGGATGCTACAGTCTTTGCTTGTGTATAGTTGATGTCATTCTTTTTATTTGCTATTATATGACAGCAATAGCATAATTTAATCCGGATTACTAATTGATATTCCAACAAGATTGATTCAACCATATCTGCTTGGGTTTCTGAACAAGATTAAGGCTTTACAAACACTCACCATTGAGAAGTTGGTCAGAGCTGACATTTTGCTGGGATGGATCTAACGGTTCTCCTTCACTGTTCAATACTAGCATTGGTATCTCTAGAATGCAGCTGATCTCCTTTTTGATGCCAACTGTAAATGAGGAAAACAAAATATACATAGTGCATACATTTTACACTGTTACTATCCTATTTTTTTTTAAAGATTATTTAAAAAAAAAAAATTAAGATTAACCTTTTAATACCACATTTTCAGATAGCCCTATGTAAATGTCCACAAACAAGAGTTTTAATTTTGCCCATCAGCAGAGATCTGACAGACTGTGGTGATCTGCATTAAATACAAAAGCAGTCAAGCGGTACATGCATCCTCTTTCCACAGTCAATTGCATGTGCTTATGAAGAATACAAAAACATTGGAAGTGAGGCACAAAAATAGCATTTGCTGATAGGCTTACAAACTCTTTTGTTACGTATAGGGCACCCGAATGGGGTCAGTAAGCCAAAATTCTTTAAACTCAGCCTTGCTGGCTACACACATAGATTTTCAGTTTTGCAGCAAAACAAGGCATTATGAAATTGGAAAAAGTAACTAACACAAAATACAAGCAGATGTGACACAGAAAAAGAAAAGAAACTGAAAGAAGGTCTAATCTGTTCATTAAAGTTTTTTTTTTTTTTTTTTTTTTTTTTTGTAGGCGTAACACAAATAAACATGAATTAAGGCTACACAAGTACACGCTCATGTCTTTATTGTGAAAACTTGGTATACCAGGTTGTGCTGTCTATGAGTTGACACCATGAAAACCTTATACACCAGGCACTACTTCATTGCATTCATACAGTATGGAGTAAGCTACTTCTAACATTGCAGCACAGTTATGAAGTTATTAGAGGCATTGAATAAACACACACACACTATATACTGTCCATACTTTTTACTACATGTATGTATTCGTTTGTGTGCGCACAATCTTACCTAATTTCGCCAGGTGAATGCTGTCATCATCGTCATAATCAGAAGTATCATCTTCGTCACTGCTGTCTGTGGTGCTTGTGTTTCCATCATCGCTACTGCTTTCAGAATTCTTTCCCCCATACACAGCAGTAACTGTGCCTTTCCACAGTTTCCTGTGCCATCGCATTGATACACGAACTCCAAGTCGTGGGAAGCATGCCCTTCCTGAATTTCAGCTGATCAACAGCTACGGTATTCCTTGTACCGTACCATCTTTGTCCCAAAGGACTTCAACATCTGTTGGTTTCCCTGAGGACAAAGAGCTGTAACAAACAAAAACAAAAACATTCACTACAAGTGTATTAAAAATATATTTTTTAATTTTAGCAGAAATGTTTTACCTCAAGCCTATCTAGTGGTCTATTTTTACATTGA